>NC_079896.1:2999085-3256658 GCF_024868665.1 Triplophysa rosa | reverse complement strand
ATAAATATCCATCTTGGGGGCTGTGCTTCCATTGTCTGTCTGTCTGTCTGTCTGTTCTGTCTGTCTTGCTGTGTGCCATTCTATATATCTGTCTGTCTGTCTGTCTGTATGTGTGTGTGCCATTCTATATATCTGTCTGTCTGTCTGTATGCGTTCCATTCTATATATCTGTCTGTATGTGTGCCATATCTGTCTGTCTTTGTACCATTCTATATATCTGTCTGTCTGTCTGTCTGTATGTGTGCCATTCTATATATCTGTCTGTCTGTCTGTATGCGTTCCATTCTATATATCTGTCTGTATGTGTGCCATTCTATATATCTGTCCACCTATCTATGGGTCTAAGTATCTATCTATCTATCTGTCTGTCTGTCTGTCTGTCTGCCTGTCTATGGGTCTAAGTATATGTCTGTCTGTCTGCTTATCTTTCTGTTTGTCTGGCTTTCTATCTGTCCACCTATCTATGGGTTTAAGTAGGCTATCTTTCTGTATGTCTGTCTGTCTATGATTCTATCTACATTATCTCTCTGTCTGTCTGTTCTGTCTGTCTGTCTGTCTGTATGTGTGCCATTCTATATATCTGTCTGTCTGTCTGTATGCGTTCCATTCTATATATCTGTCTGTATGTGTGCCATTCTATATATCTGTCCACCTATCTATGGGTCTAAGTATCTATCTATCTATCTGTCTGTCTGTCTGTCTGTCTGCCTGTCTATGGGTCTAAGTATATGTCTGTCTGTCTGCTTATCTTTCTGTTTGTCTGGCTTTCTATCTGTCCACCTATCTATGGGTTTAAGTAGGCTATCTTTCTGTATGTCTGTCTGTCTATGATTCTATCTACATTATCTCTCTGTCTGTCTGTCTGCCCGCCTTCCTGACTGTATGTCTGCCTGCCTTCGATATCTTTGGATCTAAGCATCTATTTGTTTGTCTGTCTATATGTCTATATGTCTGCCTGTCTACGTATCTATCTGTCCTTCTGTCAATCTATATGTCTGCCTGTCTATCTGTCTGTCTACGTATCTATCCATCCATTTATCTGTCTGTTTGCCTGTCTGTCTATCTATTAATGTGTTAATCTATCTGATTTCTCTCAATTGTTTTAATGACTGTTTGGGTTCATAATCATTTGTTGTCAACAAGCAGGACATTCTTCTAACACCACAGCAGCTTCCTCGCTACCTTTTTTAACCTGCTCAGTGTATCACTTGGAGACAAGAGACCAGCTGTCAGATGAGATCTGATAATCAGCTCCTGCGATGTGGTTTTCACGGCTCCTTTATTCCACCCTGCATTGCTGAATCGCTCCCTGCAGCTACTGACTAACAAATCACAAAATGCTTGATTGCTGTTTATTAATATGAAGACGCGTCCATTTATGGAGAAGAGGGGATAAATATTACGTCCAATCAACAAGAGATGATCTCACCGGCCCGCGAGAAAGTACCGAGTGATTTAACGTTGTATCAGGCTGATACATTGGTCTCTTAAGGATCAAAGCGTAGGAAAAGAAAACCACAAATGAGATCTTACAAATCAGAAATGTGTTTCCTAGAAAACAAAAGAGGATAAATGGAGAGCAAATGGAAAGTCTTCTACTCTACAGTAGCACTTTCACACAGCTCCTTCTGAATTCAAGATGAGATCTCATCAATGCCCCAACTAGTGTAAAAAACTTGAGTCAAAAACAACAAGATTTCACAATATTTCTCATAAAAATGATATTGGTCTTGTTTTAACACTGAACTCTTACTATGTGAAAATATTTAGTGTCAGTAAGTAACTCCTTAGAAAATTGCTCAGAAAATTGTATCTCTCTTTCATAGCTCATGGGAGATTTAATGACGCTCTCGGTTGAGTTTCATTTAAATATCAACTTCATCTCAGATGTTTCTCCTAATAAAAATAGAAACAAATAAGACAGTTAAAATACACTAAGTACTGTATGAAGATGTAAAATGAATGTAGATTGTAGAGGTAAAATAATCTAGATTTGGGTAAATTTGATAAGAAATTTTGAGTTCATATTGAGATCTTCAATAATATTGACTTTTGATGCAGACATTGTTGAAATCTCCTCTAAATCTCCAACAGCGACATTTGTAAGATTTTAGGCTCTTTTCTCAGATCTTATATCTGACACGCAGGAGACTTCCGCAAACGTTTCCATTTGCTCTCCTTTTAATCTCACTGATGTCTAGAATTTATTCGAATTTATTTACTCTAGAGTTATTTAAGAGATCACAGATTTTTTTTTCAAGACATAAGCTCAGCCATTTGTGCCTCTGTTCACAAAGCAGACCCTCAAAACAGACGTGACCCTACACAAGAATTAAACTGCATTTGTGCTTTGCATTTGTCTTCTCTCTTTCTCCCAACCATTCCATGTCTCTTTCTCTTCCTCATGACTAGCTAATGAGTGCTGGCTGTTTCGTTGCCCCCCTGCTGTTATTAGGTTGATCCGCCCATGCACTCTGGGTGTGCTGGGTATCTAACGCAGCAGGCGGTCCCCACTTCTCTTTAACATCGGGGCTAAAGAGGTTTGTTTACCGGGTAACACCTTGGTCTGACCTCCCAGAGCCACTGGGAGTAACTGTGATTAGTTCTGCGCTCGCCTGAAGCCGTGCGACCTGCATCGGGTGGAAAGCCGCTCTCTCTCTCTCTCTCTCCCGCACCACGGGGCGAGCGATCGGGGGGCTTTTCCTGTAATCAATCACCCATTCTGCCTCCAACATACCGCACGTACACACCCGCGGGGAGAAAGGATGGAGGGCTCCTTACTTGTTGCTATCCTTGTCGCCGTGCCCAAGAAAGCGGCACGATTTTATTTAGCGCAGGCCTTTGGCTCGATAACAGGAGATTAATTGTCGCTGCTGCTTTCCTTCGCCCCCACTGGGTCTTTGTGGCTTTCAGAACGCAGAAAGGGGTAGACGCAGCCTCACCGGGATGCAGCCGAGCGCTTTTGTGTGTGTGTTGTCTGTGTTTGCCTCGGGTTGGGTTGCTCAAACATCATTTTCCTTCTTCGGCTCGCGAAACGCCAGTGTTTGCCACTCGGCCACCGTGGACGGTTCTCATTATTGCAATGTGTATTCATATCTTCCACCTTTCGCTCTAGGTTTTATTTCGCTTTCCCTTTTCCTCTCTTTCGCTTTCCGATGAGATTTCTGTGACAAGCTTGACACCTTCCCCTTTGACATCCCTGCGGGCCGGAAGCGAGGGTCCAATGACCCGACGCAGCCATCCCCCATCAAGACAGGATCCGACTTTACACTATCCATATTCGTTCTGCCTTTAACTAATAAGGAATTTTTATGTTTCTCCTTTTTTTCATTAAAAGCATTTCATTATCTAACAAAGCTTGAGAGATATCTAGCTGAGATTTACTACCTACAGGATAAAAACAAAGAGAAATCGAATATCTACTGTACTTCCTCGACAGCAATGAGATTTAAAATTGGCTGCTTTTTCTCAGAAACCAGGCATCTCACATGCGTCTCCTGTACAGCTTTTGGAAAAACAGACCAAGCTGATATTTCAAAGAAACATATTTTGACAATGAACAGCGCAAGGTTGTCTGAAAAAAAGCATTAAGCAAAAAAGAGACTTCAGAATTTGGAGGTCAGGCGCTAAAAACAGCACGAAAGTGAACAATCTCTCAGTTTCCTCTAACATCCGCCACTAAACACTACTGTGTGAGTGTTTACTTGTGACTTACCAATATGACTGCGGTGTGTTGAGGCCAGACTCAGCTGACCCCATAGAGACAGCAGACAGATGCCCAACAGCAGTAATCTCCTGCCCACACACTGCAGTTCCCTTTCCCGCATCCTATAAACACACACAACACATTAAAACATTAGTATACACATTATAGAATAGAACAGAATAGAATAGAATAGAATAGAATAGAATAGAATAGAATAGAATAGAATGTATTGCACCATTTTTGGGAGATTTTTTTTAAATAGCTCTTGACAGTAGATGCATAAACATAAATAATAATAAGTCACTAAAAATGAAAATGCTTATTTAATAGCGTCAATAAGGTGAAATTTTGTAACTTTTCAACCTACAAGTTGGAATTGTGAAACAACATCTCCCCGAGGGTAAAAGATTCAAATTCTTATGTAAGATGCAAGTAGCATCAACAACAGTTTTTTGTTCGCTTGCCTTAATCAAGGCAGTTAACATAAGACTTAATGATCTGCGACAAAGCATATTCTGTAAACACATCGTTTATCTTCAATACCCCAGCAAAGACTAAAAAAGGTTTTTTGTTTTGGTACCATTTTTGTACCAGATTGTAATACTACGGTAAAGTAAAAAATACTATAGTATTGTTTGGTTACATGTGGAAATGTACTTGAAAGGGGCTGGAGTTTATTTCTGATTGAAATCAAATTAAATATCAGCTTAAATATACTGTATATATATTTTTTAAAGTTTTAAATAATTTTACTAAACTTAAATTGGAAGTTTAAGTTGGGACACTAAAATTATTAATTGAAAAAATAAATAAAAAATATATAAAAAATTGACATATGAAATAAATTAAACTTATATAGCAATATAAAAGTAAACAAGAAAAGAATACAAAATGACAAAAGCACATAATCAAACAATAGAAATAAAATAGAAATCAACTCAAAATATTAATCAAAATAAAATAAAACGGAAAACAAAACTATAATAACCCTGTTTCAATTTTATATAAGCATTTGACATCTTTTTTAAATGTATCGGAAGCGTGCACTGATGCAATATACCATAATTAACAAGAAAAGTAAACAGAGTAACAAATTTATCTGCACCCCATTTTCCTATCAAAAATAGATGCATTAAAATGTCCAAACCAAATAAGGCATTTGATTTTGAAACACAGTTGAGATACAGTCAGTTAATCAGACGACTCCTGCAAATGACCGCAAATCTGCAAGACGTGCGATCGTTCAGTCCGCAACAGGAAGGGCTTTCACACAGCCATTAATTTTTCTCAAATATCATCCATCCTTCAAACGTGTTAGCGAGTGACACAATCTCCTTCTTTCACGGTGGTTCATTCATGTCTGGAAAACACAGTAATCTTGATGTACTATCAGAGGCTGGCAGTCAGCAGTTCCCGCTGAGTCTTTAAGGGATCCGGGGAGAACCTAACACACGAAAGCAATCAGACAACTCATTGCATCAAAAAAAGCCAAGCGTGTGCTCAACTCATCTGGAGGGGGAAGGTGAGGGGAGGATTTGTTAACAGCAATATCACAGCCATCTTTTCAAGTCTTTCGCCAAGCTTTTATCTTTAAATTACAGTAAAGACGAGCTTCACACGAGGGCCGTGAGCCTGTTTGTTTGGCAGGGACTGTAAGGCTTGTGTTCAGCTGTAACGTTGTCCTTTATTCCACTACACTAAAACAAACATTTCGTCATCATTTATTTACCCTCATGTCGTTCAAAACCTGCATATGAGTCTTTCATCTGCAGAACACAAGAAAGATATTGTGAGAAATGTCTCAGTGGCCAATGTTGTTTGGCCACCCTCATTCTTCAGGTAAAAACAGCAAGTGTGATTGCTTAGTACATGTCCAAACATGCAGTTTTTCACACTTAAATTACACAATTATCCGTGCACACATTGTCAACAAAAGGCCGACATCAGCTCAGCTTGTTTCGTTAAAGCATCTCTGCTCAACACACCCTTTTACCGCTCGCTCTCTCGCTCTCATTCCACCCCATAAGCACAATTAGCCTCTCTGCCCGCAATAACCACACAAAGCCAGAGGGGTTCACCAGCTTATGAGGTCGTTGACAAGTTACTGTAGTTGCGTTATTGAAAAACACACACACTGTAAATAGCTGATGTCGCCCTCCGCGCACCCAAAGGGCTTGCGCGTATCGATTATAAAGAGACGCGGGTAAATAGGAGCCAAAGAGGTCAGAATGCTTCTTTTTAACAAACCTGGCAGTGCAACAGAGCGTGCCCGAGTGGGCATGTATCGGTTTAGGGGCAGGACAAACCTTCAACGGTGTCATTTTTGACATGTTAGGAGGCAAACAATGTAGACTTTGACAAGGCCTCGTTGTCGGCCAATCGTATCTTTTGCTGCGAAGCACATGACCTGATTCAGGGCGTGAAAGATGTGACCGGTGAGTTCACTCGTAATTGAACTGTCAGCGTGGTCCATTCATCAAACTCAAAACGGAAGGTCAAGTCAGGCCTGTTGCATTGTGGGATAGAGGTTTACATGCAGTGTGCTCTGTTACATGAGAAAGACCACTTTGCAAGACGTAAACACTGGTCCAGATGCACTACCGTTTAATTGTTTTACATTTTTGTATTATTTTTTTTAAATCTTACATACAGCCATTCCAAATTTTCATTTAATCAGCATTTATAGTAGTCATCCCAGTCCAGTGTCTGTTAAAAAAAAAAAAACAGGAGTGATAAAGAACAGCAATGTGAAAGACACATGGAAACTGTCAAAAAAATCAAGGTTATAACATAAAAAAACAAAAATTTGAACTTTTCCTAAATACATATACAAATAGTACTGTTGTATTGCTTAAAAGTGAATATAAACGTGTTTTCTTTGCCGTATTTGAGCACCTTTTATGTTATTTTGACATATTTTCATTCTCTGCAAATAAATGCAAGTAGAAACGATATTTTTATTTGAATGTTGGGAGAAATATTGTTAGTAGTTCACAGAATTAAACAAAAAGGATCATTTACCTAAATACATACGTACCTATAAATAGTAAACTCAGAAAAAATGAATTCTCTTACTTCTTTCCGCTGCTGTATATGTTCAATCTTTAAAATATATGTTTAACATTTTGATTGGGTTCTAAATGTTCTGTCGGTTGCATTCTTTTCAAACATTTGTGTAGTTGTAAAAATCTGAAATGGGAAGTTCTTCTGGACCAGCATTATTTACGTCTTCCAAAGTGGTCTATAGGTCATAGGCTATCAGTCCATACTTACAAAAACAGAGTAGAATAATAGTATCCCATAAAAAAGTGTATTATAGTAAATAAAATAAAAAAATATTATTAATATTTAAAGTTTTCTTGGTTAAACTATTGTTAATGTAGCAAAATCATGATTCATTTATGATTACCACAAATACAAAAGTATGGTAATTTAGTTACCATTTACCATAATTTTTTATAAGTGATGCCATTTCAAACGTAGCCATACAAATCACAAAAAAAAACTTTTATGAAACGATTCATGTTTAAAACAGCGTTGTGCTACAATGCTAAATCTGGCGATCATCTTGACATACTGAAACTCTGCAAACTATGCACACTGTTACTGTACATAGTACTCAACAGACTACTGTACACTGCTGATGTAATAAGAAGTTAGCATGCTATTTAAAACGTATATGCTTTGTGACAGCAGCTACCAAAACAACCCACAATTTTTTGCACAGCATGTAACCGGCAGACAGTATGACTCTTTTTAAAACACATAAACCAGGAGGAAAGAACAAGTTTGATTGGGTACTTTCTACCAAGACTTAACTTCTAACTGCATCATGTCACAGGAGAATGAACTGTGGCTTTACAATAGTAAAACTGAAGTAAGCGTGTTTTTCATTTAACTATTAAATATCATGGTTAAACTTTGGTTATACTGTAGTGAGACCATAAATGTGTGGTTACTATGGTAACTGTATCTAGTTAAACCATAATAAATTCTTGTGAGGGATCTTTAACTCTGACAAAGTTAAAGACATAAAAAGGGCCTTTTAAGACATCCAGGCTCTAACAGAACGGGAGCAATTGGCAAACCACAAGGTAAGAGAGAAAAGTAGCTCTCCTCCACCTGTTTTCCCATAAAAGAATGAATCGCTTTCAAAATCGAGCAATCCAGCCCACCACGACTGGCTAATTAGTCCCATTGGAACGCCCCTCGTGCAGATGGCAAGATGTCTGACATATTTATTTTGGTCCTTCTCTCCTTTCTCCAGTTCTCTCGCTCACCCACTCCGTACAAACGGAGGCGGTAAATGCATCGACTCTCACAGATGTACATGAGCTCTCCGGGCTCGCTTGACCTGCCTGCGTAGATGTAAGTGTGCTAATACGTGAGGACAAGAGACCGAGACGCTCAGGTACGTGCGCGTCTCGCCATGGGGATCGAAAGAACCGCGTCTGCCAGCACGCACGAAGATTTAGAACATCTGCTGGGTGAAGTGGGGAATCAAAGATGGAGGAGGTTTGAGTGGATCGAGAACGAGAAGGGAGAGATACGCGTGCCTCAGGTGCGGTTACGGGTCCACAGCATCACTGATGGGCCTTGACAAGCGAGAACCAGGAGGGGAAACAGAAGCTTGTGCACTAACTTTGTTCCCCTCACAGACTTCTGAGGATTTTGTCCACAAATCATCTTCAAACGCTAGATCTTTTGTTTCGAGATGCTCTAAACAACTTCGTCAGAGTGCTTCTGCAATTGACTCAATGAGGCTTTGTTGGATCAAAAACAACAGCACACGTGTTGAAAGTGAAATTAAAAAGACAACATATGGTGAACAAGCATAAGGGAACACTTTGAATGACACTGTCAAACACGTCAAAGCAACCCTTTGGATCAATCTCTCTGATGATTTCTGATACCGCCAATATTTCACCTTTAAAACGATGAATCATGTCCAGATTTTTATGGCAGTTGGTAAACTCAATGGCAACATAAGGACAGATTTAAGCAGGGGATTTTATTCCTAGTACAATAAGCCACACCTCAGTGGAGAATTTTGAAAATATAAATTATTGTATATATATGTATTTATATTTTATGTACAGCCGTGAAAAAAAATACTGTAAGAGACCATTTCCAAATAATTTTCAGTTTTTCTGAATTGACTATTAATAGGTGTGTGTTCAGGTAAAATGGTGATTTTAGTTTAATTCTGTGAACTACTAACAATATTTCTCCCAAATTTCAAATAAGAATATTGTTTCTATTTGCATTTATTTGCAGAAAATGAAAACAGGAGAAACAGGTCGAAATAACCGAAGAGATGCTCTGTATTTTTTCAGACCTCAAATACTGCAAAGAAAACACGTTTATATTCACTGTTAAGCAACACAACAGGAATATGTGATAACCTTGAAGTTTGATTATGTTGAAATTCAACAGACACTGGACTGGAATGGCCACAATACATCAAGAAATGATGATTAATTGAAAATGTGTAATGGTTTCTTGTTTTTTTTATACAGCTGTATTTTTTAATATCATGATTTATGATGGTTTTTAACTTGAAATGCACAGACTGCATAACACTTCCTATAGTTGCTATAGTTACCGCTTCAGACAATGTTTGTTTGCGGGCGTATATTTAGCACCAGATGATAACACATCAACTTGACTCTAACTTCTGTGGTCACTTAAACTTCTGAAAACAGAGTTGAAATGCAATATGTAAGAATTGGTGGTCGTGATCCAAATACAATCCATAAATGCATTTGTGCAATACAGGCCAACAAAATGTACGCTATCTTGTGTTTTATGCAAATAACTAGATAAATACACAAATGGACGAGAAATATTGCCTTAAAAGTTCAGAAGCTTTACTGACAGGCATGCACAGTTTGAATAGGTGGACATTAACAATTTGTTTTAGTCTAAGTGATAACGCTGTGCAGTCACAGAAAGAGAATTCTGCATTATAAGCACCCTAAATAAAACCTTTTTAGGGCTTTTTTGTCTTGCATATTCCATCTGTTGAATAAATCAACACCACACTGATTCCATACATTTCAACAAGTCAACAACACAGAGGGGTTTCCTAGTCCGGTTTGTCCTGGTGGTCTTTCCACTTTGCGGCACAGCGGAAAGCCTTCACAAATATTCCTGCACACTTCATTTCCAGCTGAATGATTCTGCAACAACATTCTCTCTATGCTACTGTAAACCTTTTTTTAGTCTCCCTGTAAACGTCTGCTAGAGAGTCTGGATGCTATGAAAGAGTGCGTGAGATGCAAGAAGGTGATTTTACTGCTGTTGGCACACAGAAGTGAAACGTAAGACATGTTTGTATCTGTCGAGTCTCACCTCGTCTCCATGAGCCAGTCCAAGAACATTTCATCTGATTAGAGAGTATTCAACATGTTTGTACACACACGCACACACATCACGCTCTGCTTCTCTCGTCTCTGTGAGCATGTCTGACTCATGCCCTAATGATTTCCACTGAGAGACAGAGGTCAAATGTTAAGAAGTGCACCAGCACACTACTGCAAAGAGGAAATTAGAAAAATATGTCAAATTTGATGTTCGGTTAGAGTACCTTATGTTTTAGGTTAAAAAAAACATAATGAACAAAAACCATAATCCTGATATATTTATTTGGTCTAAGAGTTCAAATTGGGAATATTAAATAAAAAAACATTATTATTTCAAATTTAGCCCAATTTATTTTTCAATTAGTTAAAAAAATGTTGTATGGATTAGGAATAAAACCCTTTGATTTTGTGTTCCATCTTAATTTTGTTCTAACCAAAATATTAAATTAGCAAAAGCAATTATCCTTAAACTATATCAGTCAATTTCATTTATAAATAATTTTATTATGTAATTGAATCATTAACTTAATCTTATTATTATTTTAACATTTGCATGCATCCTCATTTTTTTATATAGATTTTGTATTTACCAGCAATTACCAAACCTACAAAAAGCGCCACGATCTTTCCATTTAAATGCTGCGAAAAAACGACACAAGCTACATATAAGGCAAAATAATTGGCTTCTCTTCCGCCTCCACTACTTTATATGTAAAAATAAATAACCTTATTCAATAATGCTAACATTGTGCCCATATTTGAGATTTGGCTCTAAAAAAATGGACAAATACGAAACATTAAAACATCCTCAAGTTCGAAAGAGTTTAGTCCAGTTCACAATAAGATTTGTGGCAGCCACAATCTTGAGTCTTGAGACATTTTTTGCTGTCCCAAAATCATACCGAACAACTGTAGGCCTATGTGCCAAAACTACGTACTGAACCATGAAATTTGTGTACCGTTATCTCTTTCAAGTTGGCCTACAAATGGCTTAAAGTTGTCTCTGAGATAAGAGGAAATACTATAGTATTTGCGTTAGCAGTGCAGGTCATGAGCTCGATTCACACAAACTGATTTAATGTGTAGTCTGAATGCTCTTGCAAAATGCATAAATTGCATTTCAACAACGAAAACACAAACATCACCTTTTAAACCTACGAGCATCGTTTAGTTCATCTGCGGGCCAGAAGTCTGTATCGCCCACAAAGTGAAGTGAATCGTAAACAACCAGATCCATCAGCATGCCATGCTGACTGCTTTTAACTGCGTCTTTGATCGAAAACATTTGGCTTCCCAGTTTGCATGTTTCCAAACTACCGGCATTTTTTCATCAAAGCCCGACCGCTTTCTTCCACCGAACAAGATTTCACTCGAGCAGATGATTGCTAAATGCTAATGCTAAAGCACAAGGGAGATCTGACAAATTGAAAGCATTGAAGGCATTGAAGGCCAGAGGAGCTTCAATGCGATCAAAGGCATGCCGAGTGGATCTCCAGGCTTTCCCCTGCACTGCCTGCTCGACTGACATTGTGTCTTCCGGAGTACAAAATTACGCTTGTGTTTTTGTCAGTCATAAGACAAAAATCTCTCCTCCTGACTGCGGACCCGGGAGTCTCAAAGCTCTAATGCAGATAACAGAAGCCACAAATTGGCATCAGCTAGAGTCAGAAATTGAAATAAATACCTGCTCAGAAGCAATAAACTCTGGATGAAGATGTGGATACAATTTTACACCGAAGAAGTGTCATCTATGTTTTTCATGTGTAAATTTTAATCCACCCAACAGTGCTTAAAGTAAAGTGCATTGGTATATCCGTAATAAACTGCATTCTGCATTCAATCCCTTAATAAAATTAACCAACTTTTTTGGTTTAAATTGTAGTAAAATCATAGGAACCACAAATGTACCATGGTCTCACTGTAGTAACCACAGATAAACCACGGTATTTGAAGTTAAACTGTGGTCAAACAAATAGAAATAATTTCACCAAAAAACATGGTTGCTTCACTTTTACTATAGTAAAACAATAATATTTTTTTCCAAATAAGCGATAAAATAATAACATATAAATTAAACATGGCACTTTAATCAATACTGTTACGCTCAAATGTTTTTTTTTTCAAATAGATACTTAGTTTAGTTAAATCTGTCAGAGAGCTGGCAAAGAACACATTGTCGTGTTTCGTGTCGTGTTTGTAAAAGCCTCAGAAAAGAAGATCAAAATTTGAAATTGTGAAAAAAAAACACCTGCCGAATATCCTTCGAGCATTTGTCAGAGAAATAAACAAAGAAATTACAAATGAGATCATTTTCCAAACAAATAGCAGCTATTTCTAAATAAATAAATAAGAATTCAAAGACTAAATTACATGAGTTTGGCAATCCACAACCATTTTTACAGCTCGTTACTCCTATTTTGATCATTCCAGAGCAAATTCAGGAATAATTCTTAGAAAAATGTGATACTCAAATGAAACATAATCAAGGACTCTGTTACATCACCAGAGATATGACAGAGCAACCTCAGGGCAACATACAAAATGCACCCTTAACAAAAAACAGAAATCACCTCACGCCTTCCTCTTACCGACTCGAACAACAAGTGTTTTCACTGTCTGTTAGACATCAGACCAGTACAGTATGTTCCTCACTGAAGAGCTTCAGAACCGGACCACCATAAAACTCATATGGACACCGCAGAGTTTCTTTGTATCGGAGAAGTGCTTGAACAGCTTGATCTCTTGTGATCTTCACTCTACGACCGAGCGTTTGATCGATAATTGTGTTTTTCTGTCTAGAATGTTGCTCGTGTCATCTGTACAGATAACAACAGCAACTCTTTTCTGTACACCGCAGAATGATGCAATAAATGATATGTTTGAAACATCTTCTGCTTCCCACAGCCAATTTAAAACATACTGCTGTCTACCTGTTTGCTATTTGTGTCTGATCTATTCACTGTGGAAACACAACATGATACTGCATTAGGCCATGTTTAGACTTGACTTGAAGCTGCTAGCGTCTGTTTTACATTAGAATCCTTTTTTAAACGCCAACGCCGGCGTCTTTTTCTGCATCTCAGAGCGTCTTTTGAGGTTGAAAAAGTCCAACTTTTCTGAAAAAATGCTCTACGTCAAGCTCCTTTTTCACAGCTAACCAATGACAGAGACCTGTCGTTTCCATAACAACATGCGAGGAACGTGATTGGTCGAGAAGGCTCAAGCTCGAAAACGCCCGTTGGAGCATAGTTTTGTATAAATGTAAATATAATTTTAACTTTCAACAACTTCTGATTGCATTTCTAGCGAGAAATTAGTATTGCAGTTTTTATAAATATGTGATTAGTTATTGCAAAGACGCTCTCTGTTTATAATTCAAATAGACTTCCGTTACGCTGCCTATATGTTTCTCTGGGCTGCCTTCGTGCGCAGACGCTGTCTCCGAAGTCATGGCGTTCGGTTGCTATTTGTAACCAAACGCTGCCAGCATTTTGTTTTACTAAAAAAGTGCCTTTGTCAAATTTTTCTTGTTAAAAAAGAAGTCAGGTCTGAACACAGCCTTAGTCCCTAAACTTTTGATCAGTCACCACAATCAATCTGATGCTAACCGGCCATTTTGATATACGATAAATAGTATCTAATTCACATTCACCAGAATAGAATAGAATAGAATAGAATAGAATAGAATAGAATAGAATAGAATAGAATATAGTCATTGATCTGTATTGGTGGAAGTAAGAGACTGTAAGTTTTAAACGGACATATCGTCTAAATGCTTGCAATATCTTCTAATAGCTTCTATTATAATCTCAATATTTTGAAAAATGCGGATTTATAAATGTAAGGCTAACATATTTACACTAAAAACCAAGAAGATTTCATGGGAACATTCAACACAAAATTTTAATTAATTAATTATTTTTATTATTAATAATAATTACATGAATTTATAAAGACAAAAACACATTAAAAGCATTTAAAGAGACTGCAATCTATTGCTAAAAGCTAGAATGACAAACGTTTGCCTAATTGAAGAATAGGCCTTATTTGGTGTTATATTACCCATCGGTCACCTTGGTCTCTAGAGATCAGTCGACCGCTGCTATTAACTAGAGTTTTATTACGCACTAACCTTTTAGTAAGTAAACAAATGATTCAAATTAACGGCCTGACGGCAGGAGAACAGAAGCTCGAAGAACAAAAGAGAGAAACAGGAACGACAAACACCAGCAGAGGTGCACAAAAAGACCCAGCGCACGTTGACTCTGTTAATAGGCCTCTTTACAGCACTCGCTGTGAAGGTCTGCAGAGAAAGAATGCTGATCTAGGATCAGAAGCATTTCTCTACGCATTAGTCTTAGTCAGCAAGCAAAGAGAAGACGACACGTCTCTGGAACAGCGGTGCCAGGTGAACCACCTCCTTGCATTATTCACAGAACAGGCAGACAGGTTCGGCTGCTCCATTTGCTGTCCTGCTGTCAGAAAGCAGTACGCATGAAGTCTTGCATTACTGACCGACGCGCTGCGCAAAGGGAAAGAAAAAACCATTGTGCCATGGAGAAAAAAGTGCCAGTCTGGAATCTGATCTGAAGCCAAAGTGCAGAATGATGTCATAAAAATCCTTGATCTGTATTGGCAATCTTTGGAGACTAAACGTTTTTTTTATGTTCTTTATGTTTTATTGAATAAAAGAACGAGGAAAATAAATAAATAAATGAAAAACACGTTGACAGTATTCTATTAGATATCAACAGTTTTACTGGGAAAGGATTTTATCTTTATGGTTTCTTGTTGTTTACTGACCCAAGATTGTGAGAACCAAAACTAGATTCTTACTTTTTGGCTAGTTTACCTTAAAGGTATAGTTGACGTCATTGAAATTCTGTCATTATTCACACTCATGCTGTTCAAATCTGTATCTGTGGAACACAAACGAAGATATTTTGAGAAATGTCTCAGTGGTTTTCTGTCTATACAATGGAAGTCAATCCAGTGTTGTTTGCTTACCAACGTTTTTCAAAATATCTTTTTTTGTTTTGCAGAAGAAAGTCATACAGGTTTGAAATGACATGACTGATATTTAAAACATTTTGGGGTAAACTATATCTTTAAATATATCGATTACTAGTGTCCTCCAAAGACTCCAAAAATGCGCAATTAGAAAATAAAAAAAACATAGTCTCTCAATTCGCCAATACAGATCAAGGATTTTTATGACATCATTCTGCACTTTAGCTTCAGATCGGATTCCAAACTGTAAACTAAATGTTATTGAACACATTGAACAAAGCTCCTCAGTGGGTCTTTAAAGAAAATGTGAGTAATATATTCTTATGGAAATCTTGTGTACTTGTGTGCTCTTTTATACCTCAGGCAGCGAGTTTTCAGACAAGCATCAACTTTGTCTCGTTGGTTCTTCTTCCAATTCTTGGAAGAAATAAAAGCAGACACAAATGCTAACATAAGAGTGCTATGAAATTAAAGCAAAGCCCAGATCACTCGAGACTTTTATCTTTATACAAAACGTGTATAAATTTGCTTGCCGGGCCATTGCTGTGCGGTTGAGGAGGTGTTCTGTTTTTTTAGTGTGTTGCTAGGCGGCTTGGGTATTTTGGGCGGTCTCTAGAGGTTGCTTACTGCTCCAAATCACAAGATGAGAACCACACGGATCATTTCAAAAAGTCATTTTAACATCTGTCGTCAAGAAGCCGCATGATTTGAAGTATCATGTCCACAGCACAAACTGTTGTATAACGTTCAAGGTTTCGAGCGGCTACCGCGACTAATTTGCAGTGCGCGCAAAAAAAACACTTTTATTGTGTCACATGCTAAGCATCAGGATGACATCCGTTCGCACTCAACTGGCACGACGCATTTGCTTGTTTGCCAAATGTGAAATTTCGTTCGAGCGCAGGCTAATAAAGCGGCTACGGCTCTTACCCTCGTGAGATGCCGCTGACATTAATTATATATGTAATTGAGTTCTCTCGCATGTTTGGACAAGCTAATTCTCAGAGCAATTTCCAGCCTTTATTCCTTTATTTCAGTTGTTAGCGTTCCGCGGTCCTGAATTCTTTAAAATCATTACGTGGCAGGAGTATTCACGAGCCGCTCCCGGTGCATACAGATCAGCTCACAAAAGCAAACGTCTCAGCCAGGAATGAACCCCGATGTAACCCGGAGGACACAGAATCGCACGGCATGCAAATCTTTCACGATCGGTTTATTCAGGTGCACAAAAAAAAGAGCTTTTAAGGAATGTGTGTATATGCATGTGATTCTCGCGGGGTTTTAAAGATGATGAGAGAGAGAGAGAGAGAGAGAGCGAGAAAGCCTGTTTGACATACAAACAGCTTCACTTTGTCTTTCAGGGCCCTTTTTGGCTCTTGTTATACAGCACCACTGTTTTACTTTCAAATCTGTGATAATACACGTATACAACATTATTTTGACTATAAATTTGTTGCTGTAAATTCAAACTCCCCCGAAGCGACTGGATATCATCATTAGGCTTGTAGCAAAGCATGTTACGTAAAGCAAAGAGTGTTTCATGAAACACGAAATGTTTTGCTGTTATCTCTCCGGTATAGCATAACCTCAAAACACATTACTAAAGTTCTCATAATAAAATTCATATTTCAATTAGTGCAACCATACGGCGATACAGCATACAAGAAAACTGCATCAATACATAAAAATGATGAGGGGCTAGTTGTCACGTTATAGCGGATGAACATTCAAATCAACTCCCAAGTGATTCATTCTGTCCCACAACACACGCCGCGTCCGTCACATCATTAAAGGATTCATCACTGTGTAGTTCCTTTTAACTGTAAAAACAAGCGTTTCATGCACTTCAAAATGCTAATACTTCTTTGGACAAATGTATTCTTTTTAAATATCAAAGAACTACTGAGGGATTCTGCTGTCGGCAAGCCATCTGCATGAGTTTGTGCTTGCTTATGTGTGAAATGAACAGAGAAAAGAGCTGGGGGGAGAGGAGGGGGAACGATGTTCTCATCGCCTGTGAATAGAGGCTTTTGACATCGCATTAAACAGACATAATTGCCATTTAACCCCTTTCGGGTCGCCCGGGGCAGGGCTCTGCCTCCACAATCACGGTTGCAGAGAGGGGAGATTGAGGGCGTAGCCCAGGGGCCGCCCAGGTGAGGGCAAAATGTCAATTTATTTGTTTATACAGACTCTTGTTTTCTCATTATTTCTCTGCATGTCAGTCGCTAAACATCAAGTCTTTTTAAGCTCTATGCGTTCACCTTTTTAACTTTTTGGAATGACGACATACAGTATAAAATGCATGAAACGGTTTATCCGAACCTACAGAAACATTGCGCAATTAACTATAAAACACCGCCTAATGAGCAAAAACAAAACAGTAATTTAAAATGGAGCCTATGGGATAAATATAAAAATATACTATTTCAGAAGTAGACAAAAGACGAACATTATGTGTTAATGTGAAACTAATGAAAAATGACAAAATCGCTAACCTCGTCCGTGCAAACCTGTATCCAGTTTTATAGCTCCTATCATAACCAGACAGTACATTACACATTTTACATCAAAAAGATGTCAATATTGGTTTTCAACTTTCAAGAACACCTTCCACTATAGACTTCTATAGTAAGTGTATTACTGCATGCATTACGTGCAGTTTTTCTACAGACGGAAGGACCAAAGTGCAACTTTTAACCCAGAATATTCATTCAAAATGTTTTTGCAAACAGTGCTGTAGCTATTTTTCACTGCATACATTATCTCTCTGAAGCAAGATTGCACATGGATTTTTTTCTAGTGACGTTTTTACTGCACATACTCGTACGACACATATTAGGTCTTGCCTAAGATCTGATAAGTCTTTCAGGACAACCCATCAACCAAACCCACGTGCAGTTTTGCACATTGTTTTGCATGTGTTAACCACAATGTGGATTGAGGCGATGTCACACGTTAGTATCTACAGCAACCAAAATGATCTCCTGCGTCAGCTCCCCTGCACGTCTTCATCAACTGAGCCTCATCATGACACTAAATTTAACTACCACTGCTAGAAAAAGACTTCAGATGATACACTATTTGCACCTAAATTGATCATTCTGGAGAATCACAGTACAGCCATTAAACACTGGCTTTTATTATGCAGTGTAGTTGGAGTGTGAGTGTCACTGTGCTCCTGTTGGATGATACGAACAATGCATATATGATTTTGTATGCATGCATGCAAGTGTGTGTGAAAAAATCTAAACATTTAAGATGCGTTTACTTGAGAGATTTAGTCTTCTCTGAAAAAAATTCCAAATTGTTTTTTAACTAAAGGAATAGTTCACCTTCAAAATTAATATTCTGCCATTATTTACACGCCCTCATGTCATTTCAAGCCTGTATGACTGTGTTTATTCTGCGGAACACAAAAGATGATATTTTGAAAAATGTTGGTAACAGAAAACCGTTGGTCCTCCATTGACTTGCATTGTTTTTTTTTTGCCTATACAATAGAACGTTTTTTTGGTTACCAACGTTTTTCAAAATATCTTCTTTTGTGTTTTGCAGTGTATTTTTTCTACCCTATAGTTTTAACCATAAACTCACCTATTTATTTTTATTTATTTATATATTTCATAAAGCAAGACTTCCTACTTGCTTGCCAAGTAAATGTATCTTGATTTAGAGCTTTGCAAATGCGCTAGCCAAATGCGTTGCTCTGTGTCCAGCATGTTTGTTGGGGGCTATAAACCTCCATTGCTCCAGGGGGCGATAGAGATACTTTCAAAATATCGCTTTTTTTCACTATGCTGTAGCTAGCTGACTACAAACATGGCCGTTTCTCAATTCCAAGAACGCAAAGAACGGAATTGTGTTCTAGTGGAGACCGGTCTTGCGAGGCAGCCTTGGACCTTGGATGGACGCGCCGCAGTGACTTCTGGGACGTCAAGCAGATTCCATACGCGCGCAAGGCTGCATTCGATGCATCCTTGATATGGAGAACACACCCGAGTACTTTCATGCGTTCTCTGTTCTTGTGTTCTTGGAACGGACTTTGACGGTTATTGATGACGTAGAGCGAGAACACGAGGACACAAGACCGCTGACGAACGCATATTGAGAAACGGCCCATGTCTAGTTGCATAGACCGTTGCTTTGCCGTGACCTGAGAGAAAACTGACTTTAGAAGAAGACGTTTCGATCTGAATTGCGTTTTGACACTTTTACACCGTACGCACTTGCGCGTGGTTCCGAACACCCTTTCTAATTCCACCACATGTTTTTTATGAAACGGTACAGCTAAATATTTACTAAATAAATGCTGAAAGTCCTCTCAGTACAGGCATAAAATCTAAAAATGTTTTCTGAAAATCCATAAATATAATTGGCTCTCTACAGGTTTATTTCCACAGGGCTTATCTGATTTTACATTTAATGTGAAAACGATAAGCCCTTCCATCCACCAGATAAAGTAAATGAATTTCGTTGAATGCCTGAATCAAATGCTCAAAATAGCACAACATCATTCATATTGACAAAGTGAAACCTAGTTAAGATCCATAATTCCCAATAGGTAGTGCCTAGAATAAAACCCGTCGACGAAACAAAATATGAATAAACAAATGTGCGTTAAAATCAACATTTCATTTTTATTTGTGCATGAATGAAACTAAATCTTAAATGATTTAGTCTCCATTTGAATAAACTCACATAACCGCCTGTCCCTCAAGGATTTCTCGCTCTATTGTGTGTCATGCAGAGACATTGATAGAGCGACATAGCTGTGTCTATAATGCAATAACAGCAGGCAAATGTTATTTGTGTAACATGGCTCTGTTATTCATGGCTCAATTTTTAAATGTCATTTGGTGAGATCAGCTCATATAAGAGCAAACTTCATAATAAAAAAGACGAGACATGCTTATATATATACAGTGTATATAAATATATATATACACATACACACACACACACACACACAGGCTTTGGTTGACTATCCCCGTGGGGACATTCCATAGGCGTAATGTTTTTATACTGTACAAACTGTATATTCTATCCCTAACCCTATCCCTAAACCTAAAGATCATAGAACACTTTTTGCATTTTTAGATTTGTAAAAAATATTGTTCTGTACAATTTATTAGCTTTTTTGCCCCTGGGGACCTCAATTTTGGTCCCCACGGTGACACGAGTCCCCATGTGTTGGTGTGTATTCAGGTTTAGGTCCCCACCGGGATATACAAACATGAACACACACACACACGTCTGGTTTATTATCTCCGTAGGGACAGTCCATAGGCGTAATGAGTACTGTATATTTTATCCCCTAACCCAACCCCTAAACCTAAAGATCATAGAACACTTTTTGCATTTTTAGATTTAAAAAAAATATTGTTCTGTACAATTTATAAGCTTTTTTGCACATGGGGACCTCAATTTTGGTCCCCACGGTGACACGAGTCCCCATTGAGTTGGTGTGCATACAGGTTTAGGTCCCCACCGGGATATACAAACATGAACATATATATATATATATATATACATATACACACTTCCGCTTGGGACTTTTACTACTGCGCTTTCAGACATGCGCACATAAACAAAACTGAGAGAAAACCGGTAAAGGCGTTTACAAACTATGCGCATATTTGCAGACAAACTACGATCGTGTTCAACGTTATATGACCAGACAAAGTACAACACACAAGTTGACTACCTACAACACACGGTGTTTCATGAGCTTTCATGGTCAACAATTACGGACATTTTCAATAACCTGGCTACTAAGACCATGTATGTGGCAAAAACTCACTGACTAAACAATAAACCTTCCCTCAGGAGTACACTATGAAAGGTGTGGCACCCAGACCCGTGCCGCTCTTATTGGTAATACCAAGTACTAAAAAGAATAATAAAAATTTTCAGAGCCTGCGGGTAAAGCTTTGCGTTTTTGTCCATTATGAAAAAAGCGCAGCATGGAAAACAAATGCCAACTTATGTGTATGCGCATGTTGACAGAGATGTATAGTTTTATGGCAGCTTTTCTTGATTTATGGCAGCATTATTTCATTCAGTTGCAAGACGGCATGAACCTACTGGACATCTTTATCCATTATACCCTTTCACGTTGTATTCACATCTACCTTATCACCCTATGAAAGCAGAACCGCCTGCGGTTTTCATTACTGTATTGTGGCCGAGTTTAGAGATAAGCTGAAAGAAACAGTTCCATGTCTGACCAACTGTTCCTCATTTCCTGATGGCAACCAACGTAAAGCATATTAGCATGCGGGCATTAGAATGTATCGGCCGTAACATCTCACGCTTTGGAATTGGAGGCAGAAACATAATGTAGCTGCGTACAGCAGCAAAATTCCCAGCCTGCTTTGGAAGCTTTTTTCATCCGCAAAACGCATCTGCAAACAACAGGGGAAACTGACAGATCAAATAAACAAAAGACTGCTGCAAATTCTGCACGCTCCCGCCGTGAACGCTTTGCGCGCCATGGGTTCATTTTTAGCACAATTAGAATCTCTCCGCTTTTTTTTCAGTGCTGTTGTTCTGATCAAAATCTGCGCTGATTTGCAATTTCACGCCACCAAATCATCAACAGCTGTCAGATATTAAAAAAGGAAGCTCGATTTGAACGCCACAATATATAACCCCGCACATTGCAATCTGCGTCTGAAGTATGGAGGCGTGACCGCCTGCGCATTTAATGTAACTCGAAGTCCAAAGTGAAACTTTTTTAATTGTTTTGGATTGAGTAAATGTTGCATCACTTGCTAACAATGTACACAAAACTACACCGCAGCATACCAGCAGTGCTGACAGATTCACACATTTCGGCTCTCTATCGCCATCTCTGTTCGAAACCCAAAATTGCAGGTTACTGTACATGTCGAGTTAAGTTGACTTTTATAGCACTTTTTTTCCATTTGCACTGCATCCAACTAGCTGTACAAGAAAACAACAACAAAGAAAAGAGATTATATGTTGAAAACACCGAATAAAAATATGACGTTATGGTAACATGAAGTGGGTTGAACTTAAATGCTTTTAAACTGACATTACTGTTCCTGCAAATCATACCCGACAGCTCAAATTATAAACCATTATTTTCGGTCTAACGTTGCAAATTGGAATAGGCAAGGATGCAGTTTTAAACACTCTGCTTGTTTATTTATTTATTGTTTAATTCCTGAAAGCTATCCCACTACCTCTTTACTTGCTCAATAAATTATGTTTAATAAAACACATTTATTGCCGCTGTAAACATTATAATTACAGTATTACATGTATACTCTTTCTTCGGCATGTTTTATGTTCTAGTAATATCAGAATGCACTTTCTTAGCTCATTTTGGATGTGCAACCTACAGTAGACAAAGAATATAAAATAATAATACAAAATGAAATATGAATGTATATTGTGGTAATTAAAATTAATAAATGCAATAAACAATATCAAGCAGGGATGTAATGAAAATCGTAAGAGACAATAGGTGCTGGGATGCATTTTAAATAGACTTCAATTCTGTTTTTAATTTTTTTGTTCAGAATACACTTTTCCTTTACTAAACAAAAATTTCTTATCGAGCAAACATTTACAAAATGTACCCCAAAAACTGTCTCATACACCTAACCACATTCACAATGTTAAAAACACCTAACCAGATAAAAATGATTTATAATTTGAGCTGTCAAGATCACTTAGTCTATAAAAAAATAAGTACTTAAAGTGAACTGCAATGTTACATTTCAAACAGAGATGGCGACATAGAGGCAAAAGTTAGGAGAGGCAAAATCGTATTATTAAAACAGAAGATTGTACCACAACACTTGACAATTTAAGCTTCGTCACAACCGTGTATCTCCAGCATAACCCGTTCTCCACACGGCTTATCTGTGCACAAATCCAACGACACAGACCTGTGATACCATGAATCTCTTAGCAGTCCAGACAAAGAAAGAAATGCTCCCTCGGCTCTGCTTATTTATCCCAACCCTGAAGTTCCTCTGGTACAATAATCGGCCACACAACGCTCACACTGCAGGCACCTACAGGAAAGCCTTTAGAATGTTGAGATGTTTCTTCAGGGCAAGAATGCCCTGAGCCCCTCTCATTAGGTTGAAAAGAGAAACTCCTTCCTCGCAGGGAAACAAATCTTTAACTCGCAGTTAGTCTATGATCTGTCAGCTTTCAGATTTGAACTGAGAGCGAGCAGAATGTTAACCAGAAGCAGTGTTGGGTGTAACTGCTACTAAGTAATAAGTTACTGTAATGTAATTACTTTTCCCTTGAAAAAGTAAAGTGAGGGACTACTCTTATTTTTTCTGTAATTTAATTACAGTTGATGTTGTTGAACATGTATTCAATAGTGGAAATGACATCAAAATTATAAGTCTAACTTTTAAACGTATGCTTTACTGTATCCCTCTCACATTTGTATATTTGGGTCAGTTAATAAGAATAGTTTATGTAGTTATTTATTATTAATTTGAATGAATTAAATAAGCCGTTTCATGTCTATTCTTGAATCAATTCTAATCAAGGTTGATGTGGATATAGAAAGTACTTAGTAATAATAAGTCATTAAATACTTCTTGGAGAGAGTAATTTGTACAGTAATCTAATTACACTATTGAATATGTAATTAGTAACTAGTAATTCATTACTTTTTCAGAGTAACTTACCCAACGCTGACCAGAAGGGAAGGTAGATGGGATGCTGGTGGTTTTCATCAGGTTTGGAGGTGGCCTCTGAGCATGCTTTTCTTAAGTTAGTCAAAAAAACGTCATTAAACATGAAGATTTTTGACGTTCTTAAGGTTCGCGTAATGACGTATTGTGTTATTGAAGAGGACACCTCGAAAACTGGATGTTCCTGTCAACCGATGATGTCATCATTTTCGTTTCACATCACAGGGTGTGAAAACAAGAAAACGAAGCTGTTAATCGTCTGGCGGCGTTTCTCGCAGACTTCCGCCAACCGCCGATGTTGTACCGAATTTCGAGTTTGACTCCCCTACTTCTGATTGGTTCGTTCACTTAGGATGCTGCTTTGTAATTGGTCCCTATCTCTAAAGCCCGCCCCCACACCTAATCCTAACCCTAACCTTCGTAGGGGAAAACAGGGGAGTCAGATTTTGATACGACACAGGCACGACGCAAGCAGCCCGAGCATCTGTTCTCTAATCCAGAAGACCCCGTGCCTTTTTTATTATCCGTCGCTTTGGCTCTATCTGTCTGCGAGAGGAACGTGGCATTTCTAATTATGAAAAGGCAATTCATTAGCGGCTGATGCCTGGGCAGAAGGTCAGAGAATGGAGGATGTCACGGCAGCGCGATCTGTATTCGTACGCCACAAAGGAAAGGTTTGATCCTTTGACAAGGCAGGTACGAACAACACTGTGGCATTGTCTAGGCTTTAGTCAGTGCTGTGAAATAGACCGAACCCGCGATAGAGACGGAGGTGAGATAGCTTGATCTGCGCTTTTGGAACACTAAGCATTTTAGTTCAACCGCGGAGAACGGTAGCAAGACAGGCTCTCAAACAGATCAAACCCACAGGGAAAAAACCACCATCTCAACAAAAGCACACTGTCATCAGCTCCATTTTTACATCATAGGAATTGCTTTAGCAGGTCTACCGTGAGAATACAAGATTTAACTTGAAAAGAACTTAAAAGCTCGAGTTATCAAATTAAAGTCAGTAAGTCACACATTGATGTATGGCGGTCGATTATAAATCATCATTCTAAACATCACTAAACAGGGTGTCTCTGGAACGGAGCCCGTCTGATGGATGTTCAGAGCAACAATATATATTTTCAATATTCTGAATGATTTTGCTTGCAATATAAAATTAGAAGGATAATTCACCCCCTAAAAACTTCGGTAATCATTTATTCACCCTCATGTTGTTCAAAACCTGCATTTGACTCTTCTGTGGAAGATATTTTGAGAAATGTTTTGGTGGTTTTGTCAATGGAAGTCAATGGGTCAACGTTCTTCAAAATATCTTCTTATGTGTTCTGGAGAAAAAAAGTAATGCAGAAAGTTATAGTAAGATGTCTTGATAAGACATCAGCCTGAATAAATGATAAAAACTTTTCATTTCTGGGTAAAGTATACTTTTAAGGATTGTACACCTTATAAACATCACATAAATACACTCCATTTTAAACTATTTCATATCTAAGGAAGTAAAATAGATTTTTTTTTAAAACACCTAAAAATATCTTCGTCCAGTCTGCATAAAATAACTACAAAAAATAAAGTACAAGGCCTTTCCTTGGCTACTAAACTGAGTGAAAGTAAAAAATTGTAAAACAAACACATGTAAATTCAGGTCATATACCCGTGAGTGTGTGTGTGTGTGTGTTCATGTTTGTATATCCCGGTGGGGACCTAAACCTGAATGCACACCAACCTGGGGACTCATGTCACCGTGGGAACCAAAATTGAGGTCCCCATGGGCAAAAAAGCTTATAAATTGTACAGAACAATATTTTTTAAAAATCTAAAAGTATTCTATGATCTTTAGGTTTAGGGGTTGGGTTAGGGGTAGGGGATAAAATATACAGTTTGTACAGTATACAACTCATTACGCCTATGGACTGTCCCCACGGAGATAATAAACCAGACATGTGTGTGTGTGTGTGTGTGCGTGTGTGTGTGTGTGTGTGTGTGTGGTACATACAGTTCATATAGTGTGTGTGTGTGTGCGTGTGTGTTAGTGTGTGTGTGGGGGGGGGAGGGTAAACCCTACGGTATGGGGACAAAACCCACAAAGATGGCAATATCCAAAATCCTTGTGGGGACATTTTTTGGGCCCAATGAGGAAACAAGCTTATAAATCATACAGAATTAACTTTTTTGAAAATCTAAAAGAGCAGACAGTTTTGTGTGATTGTTAGGTTTAGGGGTAGGGAATATGATATACAGTTTGTACAGTATAAAAAGCATTGTGTGTGTGTGTGTGTGTGTGCATGTGTGTGTATATGTATGAATTCCTAGGGGATCAATGAAGAAAACATATTTAATATAATATAATACAAAATGATGTTTCTTCAATATAAAATTGCTGAAAGGGTTTGGGTTAGGGTATAGAATATACATACAGTATACAAGTCATTATGTGTGTGGAAAGTTGCCATAAAACACAATAACACAACATGTGGGTGTGGGTGTATATGTCTTCAGAGAGAGATTGATGAATCTCATAAACATGTACATATGGACTTTAAAGTCAGCACTTAGCTCAGTTAACTAAAGCTGTTGAACAGGCACTCGTATGCTTCTAAAAACAGAAGACATTTGATGGTAAATCTGGTGTTGTGTGCATTTAACAAGCATTTCCAGTTCCCAACGAACACAGAGACGTCCCCATCAAACTTTGTTTAGGTGTCGTTATTTTTAGTTTTCATTACCTGGTGGCTTCAATGCTCATCCGTCCCTTAAGACAGTACAGGAAGAAAATAAAACAGAGGCTCCGAGGAATAAACACAGCATTATGCAATCTGATGGCGCACCATTAAGATCGGAACAAATCCCTATAACACTAAAACATAAGATAAACGACTGAGTAAACAAAATGAAATAAACAAATGTTACTCTGAGACTACGCTACTGACTTTTGTGTAGGTAACTGTATTTTTAGATCAGGTGATCGGGAGGCAACATCATTTTAGATTCTGACACTGCCTGCTGAGTACGTCCAAAAATACCCCGTTTCTCCCCGCAGTATGACGGCTGGTGTTAATTAAACAGAAGTTAAAATAAAACTATGGTTTGCACTGTTCATTTCATTTTGCAGGTGGTGATTTAACACCAATTATGTGCATCTGCCACCACACACATCCACATTATAATGGTCTTACAAATGATCTTTCCATCAGCTGTATATTGGAGATTGACATTTTGACTTAAATAGGAAAATTAGCTTTCATTTAAAGTGAACATGAACATGTTCTGATCATGTTCAATGTATTTTTAACCTTACGAGACAAAGAAAGACATTTCTATGTCTTGTCTAATTGTTTTTTTTTTTTGCGGGTTTTAAAAAAAAACTTTTTCATCTTTATTTTCTGGCTTTAGTAGTGTGGAACTCAAATCATCAATACCTTTGACTCGTCACTCAAATATACTGAGTGACAAATAGTGTTTTATTAAATGTAGATATACAGCCACGGAAAAAAATTAGGCGACCATTCCAAATTTTTGTTAAATCATCATTTCTAGATGTATTGTGGTCATTCCAGTCGTGTTTGTTGAATTTCAACAAAATCAAACCTCAGGATTGACAAAGTCATCCAACAGCAATGTGAAAGACTAACGCATGAAAACTGTGATAAAAATCCAGGTTATCACATAAAAAGTAATTTCTGAACTTTTCCTAAATACATGTACAAATATTCCTGTTGTATTGATTAAAAGTGAATATGAACGTGTTTTCTTTGCAGTATTTGAGGTCTGAAAAAATACAGGGCATCTTTTCTGTTATTGACCTGTTTCTCCAGTTTTCATTTTCTGCAAATAAATGCAAATTGATTTTTTTTATTTGGGAGAAATATTGTAAGTAGTTTACAGAATGATCATTTTACCTAAACACATACTAGTAAATTCAGAAAAACTGAAAATGATTTTGAAATGGTCTCTTCATTTTTTCGCAGCTGTATATTGTTTTTCCACTACTGTATGTATTGATATATTGTTGCATTTAAATACAAGCGATTAACTGTAATTCTTCCTTGTAGGTGGAAAACATGCATAAAATATATTTTTAACTATATTTTCTGATTTTTTCAAATGGCTTTAAAAATGCAGACAGAGGTTTTCTATGTTCTATTGTATACAATAAACAGTACACACTGTTTATTTCACACTTTTTATGTGAAAAAGAGAAATACGTAAATAAATAAATGAAAGTCACTCAATGGCACAAAATTGACTTTTCCTCCCTCCTTCGTTATTATCTCGGCGTCAGCTGTCATAAGCACACACGCTCCTCTATTACACCTCTCAAAGCTGTCAAATCCAGCAATATGAATATTTCAAAGCTCAGTGACAAGCTGGCTATTAAATCAAATAACAACCTTCACGAAAACGCACACCGTATGATTTCAGTGCAAAGAGAACTCACTCAAAATCCGCCCCAAATTACGCAAAATAACAAACGCTGCAGAGACAAAAAATGTGGATATGTCAATTTAGGGAAAGGAGTGGCTGCAAACATAGTTATCAAAGAATCAAAGTTTGGCTGGTTAGCACAACCCCTGCTGGCAGATACAATAACTACACCACATGGTTTAAAAAAAGCAGTAATTAAAAATAGATGATAATGAAATAAAGTTCCAAGTATATTTAATTGTGATATGGTTGATGTTTTTTTCTTTATCATGTAACGCATTCAAATCAGATTGTACAGGTATATGCAGCTCTTTTAAAATTTCAAAATTGTGCTATATCGGTCGGTAACAGGGTCTTTGGTTTACCATTGGCTGAATGATACGTCAGTCAAGTTTTTTCACCTCTAAGGCCAAATAAGGGTGGAAAATCCACATTTGCCAGAACCGATGCTGCGCTCCTCAGAGATCACGCTAAGAAAAGCTGACCACGGAGAAGAGAGTCGAGCCCCAGAGAATGCCGTCGTGATTTCCCGGTCTAATCAGACATCCTGTAAAAGATCTTCCCACACGGTGTCCTTACGATCTCACACTCCTCCCGTGACAAATTCCTCCCTCCATCCTCTTATATCCATCCTCCAAATTCTGTCACCCGGTTACATCAGCCTACCCAGGGGGCCAGAGAGAGAGAGAGAGAGAGAGACAGATACATAGACAAAGGGAGACCGTGTGAAGGGGAGGGGCTTGGGTATTAGCCACACCCCCAGCCATTACACCTGTCCATTCAGTAGCTCTCAAGAGCATGAGAATCATCTCGATGGATCATGTGATCCCTAAACCTTCATCTGGCTCCATCTCTGATCCACCTGACAGGTCAGAGTCACTCCATCAGCTCTACCCAAAAATGCAGCACCCAACATTTATATATATTTAGATATACATAAAAACATACCTACATACATACATAGTCCCGTAATGCTTTATCGTAAGCCTCTCCAGACCGTAGTAAATAAACTAAATCAATTATTGAATGATTCACGATAACAATCAGCTGACTCAAAGGCACTGCCAAGGCAACAGCCCAGCTTCTCTAAACAAACTTCTGAAATGTTATTTACCCAAGAAAGCCCACAAGCCTCCCATCATTCAGCCAAACATCAACATCTTCTGCCAAACATTTCACACTCCAACAATCCACTACAAACCAGACAGCATCTGTCTCCAAGCCAAAGGCCTCTATGACACAAGCACAAAGAAACTGTGAGACGAGTACATAAGTATATAATCTACCAGAACAAAACAACAGAATCCTAATTTGCTGATTTTGTGACATCTAGCCATTTACAACATTGTGTAGATAACACATCCATCAACAGGGGGCACTATAACTAAACTACTGTTTCCTCGTAACAACAGAGCATTTTCTACCCCTTTCCATTTGGCACTTGTTGCTATATTTAGTTGACTGTATTAAAGGAGCAATGTGAAGATTTTAGCGGCATCTAGTGGTGAGGTTGTGAATTGCAACCAACAGCTCACTCCACCCCTCCCTCCTCCCTTTCGAAGCACTACGGTGGCTGACACAGAACCAAGATGTCGTCGCGTTTTTGCTTCTTTGCCGAAGGAGATAACGTATTTACGCGCTTTGTGGAGCAGTTTGTCCGTATGTCAGCTCATTCTAAGGTAATAAAACATAACCCTTCATTATGCAAGGTCTTTACACACCTCTGAACGCATAGTTATGTATATTATATTGCATTTCTGTCAATAGATCCTCCTAAATATCACACATTGCACCTTTAACAGTGACATAATAATCTAACGTGTCTCTTTTTAAAGTAACATCCCTCGTCGCTGTTCACATTCATCTATAAACGTGTAAACGTGTCTGCCCGGGTTCGAGTGACTGCGGGTGGCCACAGGAATCATAATCCATCTCGTGTTGGTCGAGTCTCCTCACAGCTCGCTCCCATTCGCTCGCTTTCATTATTTATTTCTCCTCCCAGCTTTGCTTGGCACTTATTTTGTCAGGCTGTGTGGGAGACAAAATAATTGCCTCTATATTTTCCGAATTGATTTTCTCGTGCAAGTTTAATACAGTTCTCACTGCAGACTTTGCTGACAGCCATTGCGCAGCGGCCCTCGGATTTATTCCATTTGCCCGCTTACAGGAGTTTACAAAAGGCTTATGTAAGTTTGAGCCTCATTACAGAAGCCTGATTGGTGGAGAATTTTATTAATGTCAGATGACAAATGCCGTCAATTTGCTCACACGGTTATTGTCATTTAACAAATAATTGGGGCGGAAGGAACAGCGATTTGGTAAATGAGTTGCCTGTAACATGATTTGTTCAAATGAGAATACAACTCTTAATACAAATTCCTTAATAGAGGGTTAATATCATCACAAAAAAAGGAGTAGGAATTCTTTTTTACTTGTGAAATTCTAAATATTTAACATCATAAGAAACTACATATGTAATATTCATAGAATTAGGCTGAACATTGAATTCACAGCCATGCAACAAATATTTGTATAAGTTTGCAAACATTTGCTGTCCTTAAAGGGACAGTTCACCCAAAAATAAAATCCTGTCATCATTTATTCACCCTCATGTCATTCAATGTCCATGTATGACACTTTCTTCAGCGCAACACAAAAGAAGATATTTTGAGAAATGTCTCAATGGTTTTGTGTCCATACAGTGGAAGTCAATGGGGTCCAATGTTGCTTGGTTACCAACATTCTTCCAAATATCTTCTTTTGTGTTCTGCAAAAGAAAGAAAATCATACAGGTTAGAAATGACATGATAACAATTGACAATTTCCCTTTTTTGGTGAACTATCCCTTTAAATGATGCTATAGATCCATCCATAAGGCACTCTACTCCGTCAATGCTGCTCGACCCCCACAGGAGAGAAACTAAATCAAACCAATATCAAAGATTCCTGCTTTGAATTTCACTTTCTTCTTCGCTACTCGACTGAATTTTGATTAAGCCAAAGTTAGCGAGCGTAACCTCGGGCCCGCGCCGAGCCGGCCGTATATAGGCCCCAACTCTAGAGAGCCCGAAACCAGGCCAGCCAGAGAAAAATCTGTCTGGAAAACGAGGGAGAAAGACACGAATGAAAAAGAATAGCGGGCTTTTTATCCACTAGCCTGCACAGGCCTCTCCATCTCTCCATCTCGCGGAGGCGGTGCTCCCTGGGACCCGAGAGAACGGAGGGAAAAAGAGGTTGAAGGAAACAAGGCAGAGAGATTGTCTGTCGAGCATCACGAGCGCGTCGAGAGGCAGCTCTGTGCTGTCAGAGGAAGGCAGAGGTCGCGTTTGGAGGAGAAAGGAACAAGGTATTAAAGTGCATTAGGTAGCTCGCGCTCTCTCGCTGACATTAATGAGCAGCCGGAGAGGCGTGTCCATCCACACACACTCGTACACTTTTCTAATGTCTGCACTGTAAGCTTGATGTATAAATAATGGTGCCATAGGGTCGGTTTCCCAGACAGGGTTTAAGCCTAGTCGCAAACTAACCTAAATGTTAGAGGACACCTTAAACAAAAACAACGTGCCATGACATATCTTAAGTGCGGTTGTTTTGTCTCAAGATGGACACCAATGATGTTTTTTTTATTATTTAAATATCCTAATTTAACCAAGGCCTTTTAAGGTAATCCTTGTGCGTGAAAGAGGTACTCTTTCATCACCAAAAAGACTCACATTCGATAACTGATTTGTTTAGTGTACCTTTTTGTAGGTTATGTCATTACACTATTGGCCTGTTTTGAAAGCTGAACTCAGTACTATTTATGATTAAACATAAACAAAACATAGTTATTAAACACTACACACTTAAAAAATCAACTTAAAAATGTACGTTTTTTGTACTGACTTTATAAGCAATTTGAATTTAAATCATATTAAACTGACTTAAAAATTGTGTTCATTTCATTCAAAAAAACTTTGTTTTGTAATCACTTTAATATATTTTAAGTATAAATGACTTATATTTGATAGCCAATTTGATTTCACTTAAAAACTGACATCATTTAACCTACAGTACATCAAGAGTAGAAAATGCACCTGCAATTTTATGTTTCAAACAGAGATGGCGATAGAGAGCATTCTCAAACTGCGATCAAGATTATTATAGTTTCCTAAAACTGTTAATTGAGATCAAATAAAATACTGTCTTAAATTGATTTGAAAAACTTAAACTAAACAAAAATTTGAAATGTTGCCTTTGTAATAAACTTAAATAAAAAACAAATTACGACTAACATGCGTCAGGAACACCCTATAATCTTAGAGAGCTTTCCCACCATCGTGCCGAATCATTCTCATTGCTTAATCGTTCCACTCCATGCCAATCCATCAGGGCTGGACTGGGAAGAAAAATCGGCCCTGGCATTTTTAAGCCCGCATCGGCCCTCCACCGAATCTGTCGACGGGGGGGGGGATAGGGGTGCATGCATACGTGTCTTTTGCATTCGCGTTTGCATTCGCGTTACGGCCCCATACGTTAGCGGCAAACGCGTCCGTTCCGGCCCCATACATTAGCGGCCAGATGGCCAGTCCGCCCCTGCAATCAATGCTAGCCGATACGTAAATGGTTTCATTTTCCACCGCAGGGCTGACAACGGAAATCTTTAGAATGAAAACACAAACGCGTCACGCGCTCCCTTTCTATGGCCATTTTTGACAAATTTGACAACCGAGCCGAGAACAGTTTGTCGAACCAGGCTCGCGTGGAAGCATAACTGTAACCGTATCAGACCGTGCTTACAGCGGTTTGGCGCAATAGTGGAAAAGCGCTCTTAGAAGACAGGAGAAAGCCACCAGATCGAGAAAACAAACTCGAACAATTTGTCCACTTAAACGATTCGTGGGCCAGCAGGAGCCGTTTGGACACACACAGAGAAATGGAGCACCATTTCAAAATGATTGCTGGGATGTCAGCTGTTATGGCAGTGGAGATGTGGGTGTTCAAAAGCTAATTTAGGGTTCGCTCACTAAAAACCCGTAAGTGGCAATTTAATCAGATCGTACAACTTTATTGCCAAATTGATGTCAGAAACCTTCATGGGCGCAGCCGTTAAACACAAGGTGTCCTTTATGTTTATCTCCGTGTGTTTGCACCGAGTGTTTTCAATTAAATCCGACAAAACTTTTTATGTGTAATAAAAGTAATTAGCTTTACATGATGATGGATGGGTACTAAAGACTGTCTGATGTTTAATTTTGGCCCTTTTGGAGAGAAATCACCGAGAACATTTTGTTTAATGGGTTTTGTGTGAGTTCAAGAGAACGGGTTAAGACGAGAGCGTGCATCAGCATCGACAACATCTGCCTGTTGTCAAACTTCAGTGCAAATGCGTGCAACGACTTTCACTGCATGTGTTCTTCGCCGTGTTTTGTTGTGGCGGAATTCATTTACATCCGTCCCCAGTTGTAAGTGTAATAAATAGACAGCACATCTTTCCGTTATCTTTGCAGGCTGCAAACAAGAAAACTAATGAAACGACAAGCAGAGATCCTCAAACTAATAATGTAGGTACTGGTTATTTTAATGAATCGATCAAACTCACGAACTAAAGCGATTGGATCAAAAAAGTCTAATGCCAGAGAAAAGATCAACTGAACAACTAGATTGTGTTTATTTATTGACATTTTAAACTCATTTCCATCCGACTCACCTGTTTGTTTTACAACATGGTAGTTAAAGATACACATATGCAAGACTAACATACTAATAACATTGTTTTGTATGTGCATATGACTAATTGGTTGTCACTAGGTTGAGACAGGGTTTCAGGGTTTCAAAAACAGAATTTTGCAGGAAACAGCGAGGCGTGAGCATGTGTGTGTGTGTGTGTGTGTGTGTGTGTGTGTGTGTGTGTGTGCGCGTGTGCGTGTGTGTGTATATGCTGTTTCTGATTGACAGGTCTTTTCCACTTGGCTGACATGCACTGAGCAAGTGGAAATATGGCAGAGAGAGAGAGAGAGAGAGAGAGAGAGAGAGAGAGAGCTTCAGGGTGGGCACACACACACACACACACACACACACAGAAGACAAAGACTGAAGGAGAGTAAGAGGAGGCGTTAGTGGCCATCTATGATTTCTCCAAAGCTTCTGTACGGAAGAAACACCGATCAGGCCGTGGATAAGTGTAGGGGGGGGGGGAAGAGAGAGAGAGCGAGTGAAGTGCCGGTGATATGGGACACACTTCCTTCCTGTGAAAAGTGGAGCAGAGCTCAGCCAATCATCTTGTGTCTCTCTCTCACACTTTATCAGTTTTCTCTTCTCAACTCATGATGGTTGCATAGCTTTGAGAAATTAGTCACCTCCACACAGGCACAGAAGATATGCCATTGTCATTTCTCTCCTTACATAATACTTCTTGACAGGGTCTCAAAACGCTTCAAAATGCAACCCACCACAGTTCTCGAAGAAAAACGATCATTCGAAAGGAAAACCGGTGGGACTTGGTGCTTGGAGTTTGTCTAGAAGCTAAATCGAGAACGACGCAGTGTGACATTTAAATTCAGAATTATGGGGTTTCTGGATGTCTGTCAGTGTGCAAAGTAGCAAAATATATATATTTTTGGACATGCATAGATAGTTCACCAAAAATATTACAGATATGTGTAGATATTCTGCATGGTTGCTAGGTGGTTGCTTACTTTAGTGCAAGTCCATTTAAATGATTGATCCTATTTTGTCATTCACCAGGAGAAGATCATTAGACAAAAGCAATAGCACACATTTTCCTTCACCGTGCATGAAGTGTCATTCATGTCTACAGCACAAAATAAAAACCCTAACTCTAAATACTACCAAGAAACCAAGGCTAACAAGAAAAGGTCGATTTTTTATTCTTTCATACAACCACATAGCAGGTGCATTTATATTTCCAAGTTACACCATTCATTGCTTTTCTGCGAGCAGCTTCGTAATGCAAAAAAAAAAAACCTAACACGGTAATCGTGAATGTGTGATTTAATATTTCAAGTTATTAAAAATGTGTAAAGTTCCTGCAAGTCCATTACCAGAAAACGTTAAAGTTACCAGCCGCAGATGTTTAAATAAGCTAAGTCAAACGTCTTTCCATTTGCGTAGATAATATGAAAGATACTTCGGAAATTTGAATTGTGTTCTGTGTGCTTTAAAAGTCTTATGCTGGAAAAAAGCCATAAAATCTCTCTCCATAAATTATCACAAACTGACCTTGCTTTTGTTTCCAACACCGTTGTAGCAATACTAACTAACAGGCTATGAATAAATAATACAAAAATGTATTTGTTTTGACACTGTCATGTCAATTTCGTCGTTGCGAATAAAGAATTTTACAAATAAAGCCAAACAAATCGAATTTAATTCTTTTTAAGTGTTGGCAAAGCCTTTAAATGCCTTAAGAACATATTGTGTTGGACTGCTCAAACTTGATTCAGTATCCAACTTTCCTCCCCCACAAAACGTGCAAGCGATATGCCTTTAATTTATATTCTTTTATTTTACAGAGCTTGTTTTCTGTAGAGAGTTATCGAACCACTCCGTTTCAATCTCCACATCTAGTCTTATCAGCGAATGTAGTCGGCATATTCACATACACGTATAAGAGAAAACGGCTTGATCAAAGCCCAAAGCTGCCCTTCAGCCAGCTCTAACACGTGGGTGATGATAACAAAACCGAATATTCCGATATCATATTCTTTGTCATAGATCAAGGCCGAGACAAGGCACTGCGCAATGCATTTGTGTTGAGAGACCTCCTTTGAAGTTCTCGACGTGCTTTCAAAGAATTGTTTAAGGATGAGCAACTTGAAGACTTTCCATGTTAGGTCAGGGAAAAAACGCGCCCTAGCAGATTTCTCCTCCGCTGATCTTTCCATCTCTCTGCCGGTTTATTTATTAGACATGAGAGGGTCAAAAACTGCCAGAGGCATCTATTATAATCTGTCAACTCCTTACCGTTGCAGGTTCTGCCCAGGGAATCCCGCCCACCGGCCCTCGCTGACAACCTCGAACGTGAAACCTTTCCCGTAATTGTGCGCTTTATTGTCTCGAATTCCCCTAATTACAATCAGAGAGCGGTCGTTTCGGCTCCGACAAAGAAATAACAAGCATCAGAGAAAAATAACAACCGATTGCCATAGCCTATAATTGCGATTTTCTGCCCTAAGTGGCGGCCTAATGATTCCAAGCGTGGGGCGGACCTGAAAGAGGTTGCTGGGAGCAGATGTGATGCTCGAGAGATGGAGAAGGAAGAAAACACGGAGCACGCGCAGAGAGGAGAACAAGAAGGAAAACACCAGTTGAGTATTTCAAGTACAAGGAGCTGATTGTCATTAAAGGAGTAGTTCACTATAAAATAAAAAATTCATGATATTTCACTCACCCACATGTCGTACAAGCCGTCCGTGTGTTTATTTCTTCTGTCAAAAACAAATCGAGGCTTATGAGGAATTCTTTCCAGAGTTCAATAGACTTGCGTTGGTTAAACTAAAACTAAACCATAAAAATGATATACTTTATACATAATAGTAACATAAATACACGGCTTGTACAGCCTCCGCAACGCGCGTCCACGGCTTCCGTATTACGCAACCACAGGTAGATTTCAAAAGCAGCCGTGATTTGGACACGAACTGATCATTTTAAACAATAATCTTGAACGAAGACATTTAACGTGTCATTCAACATCCAAGAACCTTTGAACGGTCTTCTTTCTCTATACTCGCAAACACTGGGCGTGACCTTTCCAATGTGATTACAGAGTACGTGAAGTCATGGCATCATGAGGCACTCGGCGGCAGAGCAAGCCATATATATATATATATATATACTGTATGTTTAAAAAGTATATAATTTTTTAGTTTTCTTGGAAAATGACTAATGTTTCGCTAGACAACGCCCTTATTCATCGTGTCGTGTAGTCTTTTGAAGATGCGATGAAACTGAAATTTGGAGCTTAACCAACAGCCACCCGTTCAAGTTCATTATATGGAAAAGAACCCTGGAAAGCTTTCCTCATAAGCCTCAATTTGTTTTCGACATAAGAAATAAACACACGGACGGCTTGCATGACATGCGGGTGAGTGAATTATCATGAATTTTTTATATTTTAGTGAACTATTCCTTTAAAACTGACCATTTTCAATGTGTTTTTATGAAGCAAAGTTTTAAAGCTACAGTTTGTAAAAACCGCCGCTAGAGGGTGCACGATCAAAACAACAAGAATGGCGATTTTCTCACGATTTACAAGTAGTTGGAAACATTTGAGATATTGTAAGTACTCAGCTGAACAAAATATATAACACTACAGTAGTGGTTTTTGGATATTTTACTGCAAAATTGTTACAAACTGCACCTTTAAGCATGTCTTTTTTCAAAATATCTTTTGTGTTCTTGTGTTCAAAGTCAGATATGGAATGACATGAGGGTGAAATTTTCAAATTAGGGAGTAAATGATGAAATCATTTTCATTGCTACACTAAAAAAAGAGGCGCTACGAATTCACATAGATGCCATAAAATAACCTTTTGTGGTTTCTCAAAGAACATTTTAAGACTGGAATACACTACACAACTTCTTTTAAAATCAGATTTTAAAAACTAGACATCACACACTTTTAGACTTTTTGAAAGTTTGCAGAGAAAAACAGGGTATCGCACACTACACGATAAAATCTGCAGACTACTGCAGACTTTCTGCAACAAGTCCAGACTGAAAATCTCGGCAAAATCTGAGTAAAAGTCTTGTAGTGTACAAAGAACATGAAAATGTTCTTCAAGTGTTCTTCATGAAACCATATAGCCAAAACTGGTTCTTGTGGCATTGTGAAGTACAGTACTTAGATTAACTGAGATGAATGAACAATGAACAACTGTGGTTTAACTAACATTAACAAAGATTAAGAAATTATGTAAACATGTAATGCACATTGGTAATTCATGTAAACTGATGCATTAAGTAGTCTAAATGAATGTGACCTGATGTTCCAAAACAAACTGCAGAAACGCCTGTGATGTACATTAATCCCCTGTTCAAAACCAGTCAGTAGACAAAGTGTGCTCATGTTCTAAAAGTCCACAGGGCCAAAAGTGGCCATATTAGAAAAAACACCCAATTACAACTTTCTCTGCTCCGTTGCCGTGCGCAACACCAACTCCCACTTTATCTAAAAAACTCAAGACGCAGCAAAGCTCTTGCGGCCGTGGCGAGGGGTGACGTTAAAGGCCTCAGGACGGTTCTGCGGCGCTGGAGATAATGGAGATTCAGGAAAACAGAAAGCAGAGGGTATAAAGCTGCCAAACGCCGACACGCTACAACAAGCGGAACATGGGCGTGCGGCATAAGTGGGAATCTACAGGAGGGGAGGGCAAGATGTTTCAGTGTGCTGTCAGGATGCCGTGACATGTAGTGGTGGAGCAAAACTCTAAAGCTTACGGCATCCATTTGCAAATGTCTCTGAAGTCTCCTAATTATATGTTGCGTTCGCTGAAAGAACCGAGATCGTTTGTAATGTTACAATAAACATTGTACATTTAATTACATCAAATAAGCATTAAACACAAGGTTCGAGCAGTGTGCAATTTATATAATGACTGATTTATTTTCAACAAGTTAAAGCTGCAGTTCATCACTTTTTTTGGTTGAGAATAAACAAAAATAAGTTACCACGATTGACAACGGTAAGATTCTAATAATGATTTACTATATAGTATAATGATATACTGTATAGAGAGAGAGAGAGAGAGAGAGAGAAGCAACATGCAATTTTATGTTTTGGAGATCAGTTTGTTATTTCGGCAATTTTTATGATATATATATATATATATATAATAGACACTGACTAACAAGACTTAAAGGGATAGGCCTAGTTCAACCAAAAATTTAAATTCTGTCATGAATTACTCAACCTCAAGTTGTTCCAAACCTGTAAACATTTCTTAGTTCTGTTAAACACAAAGAATGATAATTGGGGAAAAGTTAGCAACTGACATTTCTGGGACATTACTGACTACCGTAGTAGAAAAAAATCTAATGGTATAGTCAAAAGTGCCCCAGAGCTGTTTCTTTTCCTAAATTCTTCAAAACATCTCATTTTGTGTTTAACAGAACAGAAAAAAATACAATAATTATCCAAAAATAATTTCTATGGTAGTTAATGATGCCTCAGAAATCTCAGTTGCTAACATTCTTCCAAATATCTTTCTTTGTGTTCAACAGAACAAAGAAATGTATTCAGGTTTGGAACAACTTGAGGGTGAGTGAGTGAGTGAGTGAGTGAGTGAGTGAGTGAGTGAGTGAGTGAGTGAGTAATGAAAGAATTTTTATTTTCGAGTGAACTATCCCTTTAAATGTCATCAATATATTCCTGTACACGTTTGTCCTTCATGGATTCAATTATTTTCATAGTTAAGTGAGTTTTGAGGTTGTATTTGGAGCCGACGATCTGCATTCTTGTTTTACAGAACAGAATGTCATCGACTCGAATCTGCTTTATTTGTAACCTAATCTAACAAATGAAGAAATCTATTTGGCACCCTGGGTTTGGGGACAGTAAAGTCACTCAGCCGCTCGACCCTGTGATCGAAACAACCAGACTCGCGTTTGACGGCTAAATGCCGATAGCATCTCAATTTGTCCGTCCGTGCCTTCCTAACATGTGAGCAAAACATAAACTAATGAAGCCTCGACTCGAAATCAGGTGGGCCCACGGAAAATTGAAAAAGTCCCACTAAGCTCATCATGAAAATTTCAGTCTGGGCCGATATTTTTCTGCACACCGCTGCTATATTGAGAGAGCTTATGGTAATATGGTTTTCTTTGAGAGTGGCATATTGAAAATAAGTCTGGCGGGATCGAAAAGGGAGTGTGGAGAGAGGAATCCGGCCCCAAGCAATTTCACTGTGTTTACACAGCGCCTCACAACAACACTGCCACATATACTCAGAGTGATGAAGCCCAGGGCGACCAGTGGCCAAACGCCGGCCAGCTGGAGTACTGGAAGAATTACATTTGAGACACAGAAAGTATTACAGTAAACACAACTGCATACACAATAACGTTTTGTGTAGCGATGCAGTTAGGTAGACAGAGAAGAAACGTGTGTTATCAGACTTTTCTCCTCCTGAGAAACAGATGCCACGTGTGGCAGAACATATCTCAACATATCAAGTCCGATTTAAGATATTAAAGTCCCAGTGAAATAAAAAATTACAATTCTTATTTTTTTCATGAAATATTACAACGTTTATAGTAAATAGCTTATCAATGTGGGTCATTTTCTTTTTAAAATTCATGAACCCTCATAATCTTCAGTTAAAATCTGAAAATGCACTTCCGCCCCGAAATGACTATCCATCGCAAATGACGTAAATTAGACGGCTTGGGCGGAGCATCCGTTAACCCCTCCCCTTCAACTGTCAGTCTGCTGCTAGTTTAATTTCAAAATGCAATTTAATTTTTATACATCCAATCAATGAGAAGTAAAAAACGCAAGCGAGCCCACTAATTTTCCCCTTTGAAATTCCTTTTCATTCGGAAATGCGTTGGAATACGGAAGAAAAAACGATCGCGACTTCCAGTTCACTGGGACTTTAAAGAGATCTGCGATTCTTCTTATCGGAATTTGTACAGCGTTAAAGGGACAGTTCACCCAAAAATAAAATTCCGTCATCATTTACTCGCCCTCGAGTTGTAACAAATCTGTGTAAATTTCTTTGTTTAGATGAACACAGAGAAAGATATTTGGAAGAATGCTTGTAACCAAACACTTCTTGGCCATCATTGACTACCACAGTAGAAACAATTACAATGGTAGTCGAAAGTGGCCCAGGATTCCTTCCTACATTCTTCAAAATATCTTCTTTTGTATTCAACAGAACAAAGAAATGTATAAAGCAATTTTCCTATATGGTAATAAAGACAGAAGGATGATTATTGTTGTATTTCGAAGAACATCATTGGGATGAAGTTTGAGACCTCTGGTTTAGCAAAAACACATCTAAGTTAACATCTACATAAAACATTGCTGACAACCCCAAGACTCCTAAGCATCAGCAACAAACAAAAAGCCAGAAAGCACAAAAAAGAGAGCAATCAGATGAACGGACAGAAAGACTAAGAAAGATGCATTTTCACATTAAATCTCAAAAGAACGTGTCACGCAGCATGCGGGGATCTTCTCGCTCCCGTGGGAGGCAGGCCGGATACACTGATGACTCCAGGGCAACCAATTTGTTTGTTTATTGACTTGGTGTTTTGTCTTGGTTACAGTTCATTGCAGGCTGCCTCCACTCCAGCACGCTCCTTTAAATGGCATCTATAAAACATGCGGCCTCTCTCCTCCATCTTCCTCATTGCCACGCTGTTTTGTATCTTTTTCTCTCTGCTTACCTTTATACCTTCTTTCCTTCTCTCTTTCCTACTCTCTCTCTCTCTCTCTCTCTCTCTCTGTCTCTCGCCTGTAACATTCGTCAAGCCTTATGCTGCGGCACAGACGCTTCCAGGATGCCCACTCACAATCTCTGCTTTCACAAAGCCTCTCTGCTAAATCCAATCACACATGGAGCTGCATTCGACAACGGGCACGTCGGCACGGGGAAGAATCGCTTGCAACATATCTGGTATTGCGTAATAAAGGCTACGGGAGTTCAGGGTAACCATTTATGGAGTACAATGAAATTAAAAGTAATCATTAATTGGTCACAAAACCTCATTAACTGGGGGTTTCCTTGTAAAAGAAAGCCCATTTTTACAGACTCATAAATGGTGTTTGAAAATCAACTAGTGCATATAACATATTTTTGCGGCTACATTTACGCATGACAAAAATTAGCATTAATGGTATAACGTGAAAAATGCATTTAGGCTTAAAGTGATAGTTCACCCAAAAATGAAAAATCTGTCATCATTTTCCCCCTTAATTCTTTGTTCTGTTGAACACAAAAGAAGATATTTTGAAGAATGTTGGAAACCAAACAGTTCTGGGGCACCATTGACCGACATCGTTTTTTTCCTACTATGGTATCAATGGTGCCCCAAAACCGTTTTTACAAAATACATCTTTCTTTTGTATTTAGCAAAACTACAAAACGTATACGGATTTGGGACACTTTGAGGGTGAGTAAATGATGACAGAATTTTCATTTTTGGGTGAACTATCACTTTAAATAAGTGAACAGTATGGAGTAGTAGAGATGAAGTATTTTTGTAGGCAAACCCGGAAGTTAGCGCCGCACTGGTTCCCTCGACCAAAAGCCTATGATTTTTCCCACAGACTTTCGGAAGATCGCCAAAAATACTTACACGTTTTGTCTATCAATACAATCTTTACAGATAAACATACACTACGGTCGCTCTATATCAACGTCACCACCACCACCAAGCCTCAGACAACTTTTTTTTAATTATTATAAACGTGTTTTCTGGTAATTACTCTGTAAATGAACATCCATCCACGCTTATACAGATTTCTATGCACGTCCCCACCAAAGAATGTAGTCGCTTCATAGCAACGTGTTAGCAACCAATGTTTTTAAGACACGATAAAGCTTTAAAAATCACGAGTGGGTTATAACTGGTGTGTTTAATGTCATAAATGAAAATGTGAAAATATTTTGAGGTTTTGTTAACCACAAACCTTCTTTTAGGCATTTAACCAAAAACCCATTCGAAAACCCATAGACCTTGGGGCGATGGAACCGAAAGTGCTAAAATGCTAACTCACTTCTGGGTTTTGCATACATCTCTGTGATACTCTATTGCAATATATTGCAGTTATATACTAATATTTCAGTGTTGTTTTTGTTGCAATTATTTTACAGCCATAACCCAGGAAGGTATGTAGAACACGATCCAAATTGTGATAAATTCTCGTAATCTATTCACAGTCCAAGTCATTTGTTCACATTTAAACACTTAAAAACATTATACAAGTCAACAACAATTCTGCTGGCCATTAACATGAGCAATCACGTTCTTCTCATCTCATAGCATGTGCTTTATTCCTTGGCTGTTTAGTATTGTTTTGTCGAGGCTTTGTCATCGTTCTCACGCACACAGATGTCGAGATAAGCCGCGTCGCCGATGAGCCATCACAGCTTTCTCAATTGGCTACGCAACTGAGCTCTGGAAACATTACAAAGAGTGTGACATCCATCTTAATGTGCGGCCTAGCTGCTACATTTACAAATGCGAGCCTCTGTTAGTGGCTCTAAATCGGTAATTCAAACACGCTGTTCTGAGACTGCTTTAGTTACAAACCAAAAGATTCCCAATCTATAGTGCCGCCTCATTGGGATGTAAAAGTCACACCTGCTAACATGAACAAAAACACGCATCTAAAACGGTCGAGCGATGCTCTTCACCTCCCTGCTTACACAGAGCCGACTGGCTGCATGAGTTCAATTTGACACAGCAATGGTTAGATTGCAGAGTCTCATCTCCGAGGCACAAAGACAATAGCAAATCCATCTCGCATCGGTTGCACTTTCTTCTCACAAGCATGCACAGCAATATCTCACCATCACAGCCTCTACATTACTACGGGCCAAAGGCTGAGGACACGATTACAACACTCAGAAAAACACAACACAGCAGATGGGCCTCTTGTATTTCTGCCTCACCTCAGCAATAAATCACAAGCCATCTCATGCATGTCAAGTGATGTGAAACACTCCTGACTCCAAACCAAAGTTGCACTGAGAGATGATCTATGATCATCTATGTATTATGGAGAACAGGGATTCTCAAACTGGTTTTGCTTCAGGTCCTACAGAGTTACGTCAGATATCAAGGGGTAAGTTAAAGGGATAGATCGCCGTAAAATATAATTTCTGTCACCCTGGTGTTGTTCAAAACTCGTGTATGACTCTTTCTTCTGTGGAACACTAAAGGAGATATTTTGAGAAATGTCTCAGTGGGTTTGTGTCCATACGATGAAAGTCAATGAGGATCAATGTTGTTTGGTTACCAACGTTCTTCAAAATATATTCTTCGGTCTTCTGTGGAAGAAAGAAAATCATACAGATTTGGAAAGACATGAGGGCGAGTAAATGATGACAGAATTATAAAAAATTGATCGTTGTAAAATGGTTGTAAAAACAGTATATTAATTTCTTTTACGGTTTATGTCTTCACTAGTTCATTTGACTAACTCTGCGATGCGATTTGTTTTCACCAAAAGTACAAATATTTAACATTTTGTCTTCATGAGAGTTAATACAATTTTTATGCAAAATTACACAAGAGCGAGCAAAATGCTGTTGAAACAGTTTTTGATAAAGTATAGCGCGCCCAACCTGATCTCACAGGAATTCACAACTACTTTACGAGGTAGCTTATTCGTACGAGTTCACATTGTGAATCAAACAAAAACATATGATTACTAGAAGAAAAGCAATACTGAAGCATAACCCCACCCCTAACCCGAATGTCACTGGCGCCAAAGCAAATCGTACAAAAATGTACGAATGAGATCATACAAATTCATACGAATTAACCAAAAAGCCACATCGTAAAAGAGTTATGTTTTTGCCGTGAGATGAGGATGTCGACATTTCAATGTATTTTATGTAACTAAATGTCTCTCGAATTTTGATGCTTTCATACTCTAAGCAGCAAACACTTGGCACAAAACCTTGTTTATCCTTTGAACCTGTAAAATATTATATGTATATATATTTTTTTGTTAATTCAAATAGAAATTATCAGTTAACATAATGAATTTCTCGTTGAGTTGACTAATATTTTTAAGTTGAATTAACTCAAAGTTTTAAAGCAACCAGGTGACTTATTTTTTTTAAGTTGAACCAACAGTTTTTTTTACAGTAAGCTACAATCTGGAACTTTTGCCTCTCTATCGCCATCTCTGTTTGAAACATAAAACTGCAGGTTACTTTATACTTATCTTTATGTAGCTTGTCAAATGACATCTGTTCATTTCCAGTGAACGTTCCTGATCTCAAATTATAAATCATTATTATATTCTTATCATTGTGAAGCAGGATAAGGTAATATAATAATAATAAAAATATAACAATAATTGATTATTACTTATCAACTTTATTTCCTTTCCTAAAGCCAAAACACACATTGTTCGATCGGAAGCACCAACAGAACATATGGGACGTTTTTTCTCCTCCTTATTAAAAGTTAATTAGCCTTTATATTTTTCTAGCCTAACTAAACTCAATTATATGGTTAGTTGCATTTTAGTATTTGCAGTTAGCATTTTCTTCCTCTGTCTGCAACCCAAACAGAACTGAGCCGTGACCCGCTTTTGGGCAACAACCAAGCAGTGACGGTTAAAACCCCAGTTAGACACTAATGTCAGCACCACCTGCTTTCCACAAGCTTCTATTTCTGAAATCATCCCACAATGACAAAAACTGATTCCTGCACCTGCTTTCCACACATGCGTATGGAGAAACTAAATGTGATAAAGATATGCTTCATCTGTGCTTCACTTGTTCATTAGTCTTTGTTCTAATGCTCCTGACCTTAAAAGCAAATGTTAAGTCTTGTTTAATTGCACCACAAATGTCGGCAAAAAAGTATCTTGTCATCCTATTACAGCTAACGATTGCTGCATTGACCCGCCATCGAGAGGTAGTCTGAACTCCTCCTACGTGCTGATTCGATATCTATCTATATATCACAGAATGTAAGGTCACACTCGCTCTAATGGATTGTACCGGAGCTTGACCAGAGCGACAAATGAGAAACATCTGTTCATGTCTAACTCATGCATGGGGTCAGATGAAGAGGATAAAAAATTTCATTTTGGACATCAACACTTTTGTTCTTTCTAAGGAGAAACTGTCCACTGACACAGCGTTTTGGGGAAAATCAGAGAACAATTTTATTTCTCAAAGGTTGCTCTTTCATAGGTCATGGGATTTGGAGTTCTCAGTTGTGTTTCAACTAGGACGTTTCTCCTGAAATTGCTCATATTTGTTCAAACACATGAAGAGAAGGTGTAAAGTAAAGTAAAGTAAAGTAAAAATCAAATCAAAAAAATAAAATGAAATGAAATGGAATGGAATGAAATGAATATCTGGATTTGGGTAAATTTGATGAGAATTGTTTGAGTTCATATTGAGATCTTCAATAATATTGACTTTTGATTGCAGACTTGACAAATCTGAGCTCAGTTTGAGACATTGTTGACATCTCTTCTGAAACTCTAATGGAGACATTTGTGAGATTTCTGAATCTTTTCCTCAGGAGAAATATCTAAGACGCGGGAGACTTAAGTGAAAGTTTCCATTTGCTCCCCATTCAATCTCATAGTTGTCTAGGATTATTAGGATATTAAAGAGATCTCATCTATGATTTTTCTTTCTAATAGAATAGAAATCGAAAAAACTGTGAAGAGCGTATGACAAACAATTTTTCATTCGCGGGCAAACCATTTCTTTATTGACAAAAGTAACAAATGATCTTAATGGGGCTGAGGAAAATGATCCGAAATGCCAATACGTGCATAAAACCGCTCGTCCCGATCGCCGACGCTCAGTGATCTGTCATCGCTCATGTCAAATGATGCTCTGAGATGTAAGACAGATTGCGGAACCGTGACCTTTGTTTGCGTGACCCAGAGATCATAACCAATTTAAGTTGCCCAGCAGACACGTCGGGTTAAACTAACAGAGCAGCGTGGCGAGACAAACCGAAAAAATCTGTAGATGCCCTTTGGTCCGTCTGTCAGCAATTCCCACAAATAACATGGCACAATAAAATCATCGCCCAACAGGCCCACAAGCGTTTGTTCAAAGGCTGCTGACGGCGATCTATAAAGCACAGTAATGGGTCACTTGTCACGGGGCGTGAAAGGGAAGATGTACGGCGGCTCTCCAGTTGCTCTCCCGGGAGCACAATTAATCAAGAGCGAATAGTATCAGCATGCAACAAAAGCCGTAAGGTTATTACCGCCGCTGTTCCGCTGGATGAAATGCGATGATAGCGCTAATTGCAAAAAACAGCTGACCGCACGCCAGACGCCAAAGCGGAAGGGCAGATGAAAAGGAAGGAGGCTAAAAGAGAGAAGATGTGAAGTCACGCTCGCCCCTTGTCACATCATCATCAAACTGCTCAATATTCATTTGAACCAATAGGATTTCATTATATGCAAATTAGTTCAGAATACTTTGCCTTTAAATAAGGATGTATTTACAAGGTGAATGCACAGGAAATGCATCACGATGACGTCATTAAAGGGAAACTAAACTAGGATTTTCTCGAGTTGGGGGCGTGTCAAAAATAGAATCATGGCTGAAGCTCAATGCTATTGGTCATTCAACTAAAGCAAGTAGGGTGGGACTTTATTTCATACACTGGCAACGAAAGCATGTCTATGACAGGTTGCTGAAAGAGAGGAGTGGCGTCATCCAAAAAAAGAGAAGAGGTAGATAAAGTTATAACATTTATATGAAAAATGATAAAGCCATTTTCTTCTCTAGGGAATCAATTTTGATTTCATGTTCAATTGAAGCAAAAATTTGATTAAGATGTGCCTCTATGTCTACGTTTGACGCTGCCTCATTTTTAGGAATATGCTCTGCACTTTTGCATGCAACAAAGATGTTGACTGACTAAAAATGGCGCAACCACAAACACAATCAGCAGATCCTGCCAATGTGCCATCCAAACTAAATACAACAAAAGAGATCCGCATTGGTTTCTTGCTTAAAAGACCACTGGGTTTAGTTGTTTTCTCAACTGGTCTCCCAGCCTTAATATCCCTAAACAAACCTATCCGACCAATGGAAACCAGCCGAGTGCCCAGCCATGACCACGAAACCAAGCTGTGATTTTTCTCATGTTTCATCAATTTTAATGGTCACCGTTATATATTTGTATTAGCTACCAAATTCTGATCATCACCATCAGAATATCCTGCTCAACATCATCATCAGGTCTAAAAACAAAAATCCTAATTCACAGCCACTGATATGACCACCAACATTCCGAGGTAAGAAATAAAGCTTCAAAAAAAACGTGAAGCTCAGCCCAGCACTGATGGTGCACCGCAACAGCATCAATACACATGTGATGGGGCTTCACGCCTGATGTGGATTCCCACTGAAACTCAATTACGCTCTAATTTATTCGCTACGATTACGCGAGGCACATTCGCAAACTGCTTAGAAAAATATCATGTAATGAAAATGTATATTGTGACAAATACGCACATTCTTCTTGGATAGAACTAAATTCCTTCATATGAATGTATTTTTCCTTTTCATTTCAAACAAACAATATAGCCACATTTAACAAATACGCATTTAATCTTAATATAAAACAAGCGACTTTCCTTGAACATTTTGCTCTTCGTTGCAACATCAGTCTTTTCTAACTCGGATTTCTCAAAGGTTTGTCTTGAGCTATTTTATACCGTTACCCAGGATGATCTCCCCTATAAAAGAATTCAGGACTCACCTGTCGTTGGGCTGTCAATGAAAGTGATGGGATAACCGTCTCATTTGCTTCTCATTGTGAGAAATAACACCCGGGCACAATCAAAGGCGGATAATTTCCCTTTGCGCGAAAACGATCCCGAGGAAAGCATCACCTACAGAGAGAAGAGAATGTGAAGCAAATTTAAAAAGGAATCCTGGAGGGGAAATTGCGCCGGTTCGGAAAGTCTAAAATTAGTCCTCCGGATTGCCACGCTCCAAAGTTCCTCTGAATGCGCCTGAACTTTGCGCGCTGGAGAACACTTGGATAACCAAGTGCGGTGAGATCTTAAGTTGCAATTGTTGTCGGAAAGGGTTCAGATATGCAAAATCCTTTTATCCATTACAGCCATGTCATTTGGTTAAGCAAAGAGATGTTCAGGTGCTGCAGTCGTGAGTTAAGGCTGTGGATGCCCGCAGCGTTGTGTTGAGAGCGCAAGGTGAGACGCGCGACTCCGCGCCTCTCCAGTGTTCAGCGCTTCGAGCATCTGTTCGGACCCGAGGGACATATCTGCGCTCTCTGCTGCAGTATATGGTGGAATGGCGAACTCTGGTGGATGAAGAAAATACAATTATATACCGTGTGTGCAATTTGTATTACGCAACTATCAAACAAAGTACTGTTAAATTGTTTCATAGAAAGAAATGTAACAAAAGTATAACACTCTCAAAAAGACATTCTTAAAGATTCTTTGTAGAGTTGTGTCGTTGCGTAAAGAACATTTTCATTGCACAAAGGGTTTCTTGTATTGCCAAAAGATTTTACAGACTATAAAGAGGTAAGAAAGAAATGGTAAAATTATGAACCTTTGACTGAAAGGTTCTTTGGAGCACCCAAAAATGGATATGTTATAGCAGCACTTTGAAAAACCATTGAAGTGCCTGAGATTCTCTTATGGATCTTTAATAGAATCCAGATTATTTTGGCACCAGACAGTTATAAATACTTGCAATTGCAATATTCTTTCAAGTTAGTTTAGAGATCAAGCGCAACATAATTTGTTTGTAGATGCAAACTCTCAATGATTTTGATGAGACTGAGATTGGTTTTGATATTGCATGAATTTAAACTCGCAGCATTGGAAGTTTTTTTCATTCATAATGGTGAGAATTTGTTTTCAGTCTCCATTAGGTCTCACTCGTATAAAGGTTTCATATGGTAATTGCAGTATTGGTATGACTTCATCAGACCTGCGCTGGCTTCCCACTTCCATAAGAAGCAGATGGGAGGAATAATCAATGAGGTCAGTGATTGCTTCGGCTCAGGGATGATACACAGTACATTAGTGTTCACCTCTAATGACCACAGACATTCCGCCAGCATCATAAACAAGACCCACCCCTGATGCCTCTTGCCCTGCACCATGCCATCAATCCTTTTTTGCTGTTGTTGTCTTTTGTTAAGAAAACCTTAAAGTCCTACCAATGCCAAGGTCACGGGTTTGATTCCACTGTAACGTGTCTGTCGGTAATTACTTTTTCTCCAACTATGATTTGTGCAATCTAAATGAGCATAAAGGCAGATATAGAACTTCTTTGGATTTGGGGCTGAAATGTGCCCAGAATCTTCGCAGCTTTTATGCCCTGACGAACAATATGCTGTTTCTTCACAAACCTTTGTTATAAACAAGCAAAACTGACCCGAGACCTGTAAGCTGAACCACAATCTTTTACGCAATATAACCTTTCTCAGTGTGCTGGTGTACCACAGTGAAGATGAATGGTGTGGTGGAGCTGAATTCTGGGGGTAATTTGTTCTTATTGATGGATGTGTGTCTGTGGAATTGCGTTATATAACCTTTACAGAGAAGGTGCTTCATTGGTCACATCACATTTGAAATGAAATGACAGCAGACCATCACAACACAATAGACGGAGGACACAGCTACCCAGGTTACGGCATGATGGGGAGACGTGGTACGTCCGTGTGGTGGGCGTATATGCGAGATGCAATGGCTTTTTTGAGACGTTCACCTGTTTTAAATGGAGATAAAAAAGTCAGTTTTAGAAAAATATAACTTAAGTGTGGGTGTGTTATTATATGCCATTGACAATTTTTAAAGCATAAACTTCATCAAATGTATTAATGATCAAAGCAGGAGCAAATTTGTCAATGGTCTATACGCAGTGCTTTGAATTTTAAAGATGCCAGATTTATTAGTAAATAAGTTAAATGATGCTACTTAAGAAATGCTTTTATGTGCTGTATCTTAGCAATTCGCCTAAGGGTAGAATGTAAGATTTCAAAGCCAAGCAGTTCATCACAGAGCTGTTGTTTCTTAAAGGTTAAGGCACAAATGAATACAGACATATGGCTTCATACCGTCTCATTCCATTTTCTCAATATTTATGGAAATTTGGTGGGGGAAAAAAGCTTTGCAGTGACTACAAATCAACAAGATTCTTTATTTTATTTTTATATTTTAGAGTTTTACATGATTTAAATGATACCAAATTATGGTGAAAGGGTTGCAATCATTTCAAATCTAAAATAGTTTCATAATGAAATCAAATTTAGTTTAACCTTGTCTTGGTGTGGATGAATAGCATTTTCTGAAGGTCAAAGAGCTTTGACGTTCCTATTCACTCTATTATGGAAACCCCATTTAACTGGAAAGATATGGAGTAAGAAACCTCACATCCCCTCACTACACAGACAAACTGAAGAGTTTAAAATGTACTTCAGTCTAACAGGGTACAGTCTAAAAATAAGACGACGGGAACACAAGCACGGTGTCCTTCCATTGAACTCACACATGTATTTTTCATGAATGTGATGAGCACAGCCTGTCATGTACTCAAGAAAAAGCAAATGTAATGCAGAGAGTCAGGAAGTAATGGTTCCTGCAAAAACAGCAATGCATCAATAATTCAATAAGGGTTCCTGTTATTGCCAACATAATGCAACAGGTTCACGCGCACAAACACAACGACGTATGTACACATTACTGTGGGCCTGTTTACAGTATAATCAATATATATTATCTATATATCCTGGCAAGTTACCTGCAGCCGCCGGTCAGAGAATCGATCCATTGCCGTGCACATTTAACTGCTTTCCTGGGCAAATAAATATAGGCCTACATATTAAAACACACACACACTTAATAACATTAGTTTTAGCAGAATGCAAACATAGTATCATATTAAAATGTATCATGTATAATGATTTTTTTTTTAATGAGACAAAATAAGGACAGCATTACACATTTAACGTAGGTCAATTACTTGCAATTGCACAAGACTGCCAAAAGGTGGCAGTGTTTAATACATAATGAAAAAACATTCTTCCAACAATCCAACTGCAGCTTGCATCACATTCTCCTAAGAAAATTAACTTTGTTACATTTACAGAAAATGGCAAAGAGGAAGGACATGTGGGCATTTCACAACATGCATGTATTATATTATGATAAAAATACATCAAAAATGATCAAAAGTGTAATTATTTAACAGTTTTGTTACCTATATTATAATACCTTGATTTGTGTAATTTTTAAACTACTGTAGTTTAATTTAAATGTAAATGAATAAAAATAAAAATTTTAATAACTTTCTAGTATAAGGGCTTCTATTCTATTCTGTTTGTCTTTCTCATTTTTTGTTTATATTATACTTCACTAATAAGATGAAGAGACGAGTTTTTCTAGGGAATGAAAACAAAGCACCAATTTAGTATAATGAAGTAGTTTAGAAATATTTACAAGCATTATTGTTTTATTCAACAAGAGAATTTCCACATTATTTCTGCTTAGTCCCTGTACGTGGTTTCCTTTAAAACCTGGGTTATAATCGACCAGGTGTGTGATCTTCATTTTATTAACATCATGAGAGTCTAGTCATCTACGCTGAATTTGCTAGTCCCAAACATACAGGATGAATTAACACAGAGGTCACTGTATGTGTAACGACTGTTGAGAGGTGCTTAAGTGACTCCCACCATTATAAATGAGAACGCTCGCTAGGCAACTAAATGTAAATGATGCTTAAGGGCATCATTTCAGTGATCATTTTGACGATAACACTCAAACATTATTGTTTTCAAGTTGTTTTCTATCACGTGAGACAGAAAGAGAGAGAATGGATGGATGAATGGATGGATGGATGGATGGATGGATGGGAAAAAACAACACATTAGCTAATGAAACAAGATCACAGATACACACACAAATATAGAAACTTTATATACACTAACATACTCCAAATGCATGTAACTTAAATGCACTGTCCCTTTCAATAATGCATACATGTAAATAAATGGGGATGGGGGAAGTGCTTGCCCATGCAAAACCAACATCCGTGTCTCTGTGTCAACATCATTTGCTGATCCTGTGACAACATTCACATCAAAAAATATGTCCTTAACCCAGCATTAACCCAAACCCTGTTCACCCAAGCCCTGAAATCTGCTTGTTCCAAGATCACGTCCTATTGATGAGACCATGCAGCGAAGCCACAATGCTAGTGTCCACGTTTCACTTTTTTTTGCTAGGATGTTCTGGGTTGTTGGCATGTGGATTCATACCCAAGTCAAAAGCCCACCCCCAAGCCATCATGATATCATGGTCCTTATAGATATACAAAATCTATGAACGTGCGCCAGGCATCGAGTCAAGGGAAATTGAGTAAAAATCAGTTCAGTAAGTAAAAAAGCAATGTTGGCTGCTAAACACGAGATGAGTCTGGCACGGGACGAGTTGTACTCCAAAGTAAATAAACTTAAATAAACAGCACGTTGAACTCCTAATAAAAAGTATGAGCAACAGTTAAAATGATATCGCTTTAGTACCACTAACAGAAAAATTGTTTTTATTCTCTTTTTAATGTTAAAAACAGTACGTTTGAACGCACCAACAGGAATTTTAATCCCTTCATCAAATCCAATCCTGTAGTCTTTGATTCACTCTAAATCTAAAAGTGTTTGCTGTATGAGTTAGTGGTGTATTGAGGTAAACAGACACTCTGATGGCAACATTCTGGAAACTGCAAGCAGGCAGGACGTCTGTGGTTTATGTCACAGGTTTAGCCACCGTCATGATTAGAGTCTGAAATGAAAGAGAAGCAATGTGGCCAAACCCTGACACACTTTGAAGTGCTAGACGTGTTATTATTGGAAACAAAACGTATCCGAGTGCTTAAAGTGTAACGACCTGAGTACATTTGGAAAAGCATAATGAATTGTTCAGAAGAAATACCTCCAGGGTTCTCAATAAGCAGAAAACCTCTTTGACTTTGTATTTTATTTTCTTGCGCGTTACTTTAAGACATCTAATGGGGATTTGCACGTACAGATTTATGACAACACTACACCCATTCTGAGAGTTTGCACTAAAGATACCTTTGATTTAACAGAGAGGTTTTCCTTTATGCACAATTATGAGTTAATGTCTCACATTTAATGTTTCCTTAATTTTATTAAATAAGTAGTTTAACTTTTGGGTAAAACTGTTTTTTTATGTAGAATTCATGTGTTTTTTTTTGTAAAGGGTACACTCACAAACAAAACACTTATTCAAGCATGCTATTAGTATACTTCTATTAAACATAAAATAATAAAATATACTTTGTTTCTCAGAAACATGCTTTATATACGTATCAGATAATCAAAGGTTACTAGGTGTGCACTTCAAGTTTACGACTGTTGCAACCAGTGTTGGGTAAATTACTCTGAAAAAGTAATTAATTACTAGTTACTAGTTACATATTCAATAGTGTAATTAGATTACTGTACAAATTACTCTCTCCAAAATGTATTTAGTTACTAATTATTTTCTATATCCTATATCCACCTTGATTAGTTAAGTGATTCAAGGATAGACATGAAACGGCTTATTTAATTCATTCAGATAAATAATAAAACTATTATAAAGTAGTATTATTAACTGACCAAAGTATTACAAATGTGAGAATTAAACATTAAAGCACAGATTTTAAAGTTAGACTTTGAATTTTTATGTCAATTCTATTGCACACACGTATATACACAGAGTATTTGGTTTAATTACATCAGAAGTAACTAATTAAATTACAGTTAAATTAAATGTAATGCCTTACTTCACTTTTTCAAGGGAAAATTAAATTACTGTAACTAATTACTTAGTAACTAGTTACACCCAACACTGGTTGCAACTACAGAACACTTCAAATATACATGTGCCCATTTAGTCCCAATTTGTATACAACCACTACATGGAAATTAGAGGGCAATACTACATAAAATATAGGCTACCTAAAATGTGCTTGAACTTTAGTTAAATACACCTAATAAAACGAACCTGAAGTATGGCTATATATATTTAGTTTGGTTAATAATCCATAACACCCAGCACTGCCAACAAATGAGGAACATTTGACATTTTAAGCCTATATGTTGCAACCTACAGTGATTCTTGTAGATGTTTTATTTGGCTGATTCGGTGAGTATTGCAGCAGTCACCGCATCACATGCGTTGCAGCCTCCATTCTCAATTACCACGGTAAAGTTAGTTTGACGTTTGACATTTATTAGACATTCGGTTTCATACTGTTATGTTTTGAGCCAAAACTAACTCAGATAGACATACGTATATGCCCTTTTACGTTGCACAAGGCTTCATTTCTAGAAAACATATATATAACAATTAACCATGCAAATTAATTAAACAATTTAACTACATGACATTATGCCACAAAACCAGTACTAAAATGTTCAGAAAAACACCCCTGCTATTGCACAAGGCTTTACAACTTTTAATGTATGTGATTATATAAATCCATTAAAAGACAACAGCATTTGAGATGAAGGCATCAAACCAACTGTAAAATATTGAGAATATTATTCCCTATAATGCACAAGGCTTGTTTTTCTGATTATTAATCTGATATTTTTATATACAGTACTGAATCCTTATTTTTGAAATGTTTGACACACTGTACCTACATAAATAAATTAAACTCTGACACCGTTTCAGATAAACGTATCAAACCAACTGTAAACAGGGGCCCATTTCAATAAGGATGTTCCAACTCTTGAACTCGGAGTTGATTTACTTTGAGATGAGAAAATTTGAGTTTTTGGTTTCAGAACAGCTGATTTGAGTTAGTTAAATTAAAGGGGTCATATGACGGGCTAAAACGAATATAATTTTTTGTTTTAGATGTAATGCAATGTGTATACACGATTTAAGGTTCAAAAACGCTGTATTTTCCACATACAGTGCATGTTTGTATCTCCTCTTTGCCCCGCCTCTCTGAAACGCGTGGTGTGCTATGATTGGCCAGTTAACCAGTGCGTAGTGATTGGTCGAGTACTTCAAGCGTGTGACGGAAATGTAACGCCTCTTACCATATTTGGAACATCAGGTTCCAAAGCAATTGTGCTGACAGGTATGCCCACCTTACTTGCGTAAACATTTGCATCTTTTGTTCCCACACTTTCATTTTTGCAATTTTACGTGTCAACATGCATGGGCAATTTATAACACACCAAAGACACAGAAAAACACGTATTCGCGCCATATGACCCCTTTAAGTCTGGGTAGGCTTATCCTGAGTTTAGTATATATATAAAGCCATGATCAACGATTCACCATGGCAATGGCACAAAAAAAGCAACATGGCTGCAGAAAGCGTTTGAGAGCGAGGCACACTTTCCTTACTGGTCTGCAAACATGGGTTTACTGTGCTCTGCATCTCTGCTGTTATATAAACTAGAAAACTACAGAGAATGAAAACATGACTTAAGTACAAATTAATAAACATTATACAAAATAATATTCTAAATATTTACAGATGGTTTCATACGTGTCTATGAAACTGTGTCAGAGTTTAATTAATTTATGTAGGTACAGTGTGTTAACCATTTCAAAAATAAGGATTCAGTACTGTATATAAAAATATCAGATTAATAATCAGAAAAACAAGCCTTGTGCATTATAGGGAATAATATTCTGAATATTTTACAGTTGGTCAAATGCTGTTGTCTTTTAATGGATTAATATAATTGCATACATTAAAAATTGTAAAATTATTATAAAATGGTAATTCCAAAAAACGGAGCCTTGTGCAATAGCAGGGGTGTTTTTCTGAACATTTTAGTACTGGTTTTGTGGCATAACGTCATGTAGTTAAATTGTTTAATTAATTTGCATGGTTAATTGTTATACATTTCTTTTCTAGAAATGAAGCCTTGTGCAACGTAAAGGGCATATGTCTATCTGAGTTAGTTTTGGCTCAAAACATAACAGGCGCAAAGAGTTTCATTGGTATGAAACCGAATGTCTAATGAATGTCAAACGTCAAACTTTACCGCGGTTTCACAAATCACCCTCCCTCAATAGTGAACGTACACCAGCTGGTCGGATGAGAGTGCTATACAGCACGCACAGAGAGAGAGAGAGAGAGAGAGAGAGAGAGAGAGAGAGAGAGAGAGAGAGAGCGAGAGCGCGCGCGCATCTATAGGCGGATGAGCGGCACAACCTCCCTAAAGCCTCTCGGGTGATGATACACAAGATTTCTTCGATGAGGAAAACACGCGTCACATGGGGTCAGCGCGATCGCTTCCTGCTTTTGCGCGTTTCATAGAGTCGCAACGTTAAGGTTTCCGTCGATGTCGCATTCTCTGTCGCGATGATAAGCAAAGTTAAAAACGCCATGTCCTCGCTGGTGGGCGGAATCATACCGCACGGCCACCATCACCAGCATCCGCAGCACGGAGCCGCGCAGAACGGCGGTGCGGACTCGCTGCCGCCGCGCTTCCCCTACGGCAGACCCGAGTTTCTGGACCTGACGCCGGAGCTGCTGCAGTACTCCACCGAGCACGCGTCCAGACCGGTGATCACGCTCAAACGGGACAGCAGGCTGCCGTGGCGGACGGGATACGCTGAGTGAGTTGCCTTTTCGATATGCGCGTTTTTAAGATGCGCGCAATCGTTCATTGAAGATGATGCCATGGGAGTGACGTCATTAGCGAGGAAGGTTGCATATCACGCCTAGCCAAGGGCAAATGTGCCATCCTCATCATCATCATCATAGTAGAGTCAGCAGGAATGCGTTCTGAAATGCGCCACAAACATCAGCATTAACATGCGTCAGGTTACACGCCTATGGTTTTATTGTAGTAATGGTGGATTGATTACTATTTGTATCACCACAATCTTACTCGTTAAACTGTGGTTAAAGGGATAGTTCACCCAAAAATGAAAATTCTGTAATATGTTACTCACATTCGAGTTGTTCCAAATCTGTATAAATGTCTTTGTTCTGATGAACGCAGAGAAAGATATTTGGAAGAATGCTTATAACCAAACAGATCTTGACACCCATAGTAGGAAAAATCACTTTATCGTTTTCTTGTTCTGTTGAACACAAAAGAAGACATTTTGAAGAATAAACAGTTCTGGGGCACTTTTCACTACCATCGTATTTTTTCCTACTATCAATGGAGGTCTGGTTATAAGCATTCTTTCAAATTTCTTTCTCCGTGTTCATCAGAACAAAGACATTTATACAGGTTTGGAACAACTCGAAGGTGAGTAAATGATGACAGAATTTAAATTTTTAGGTGAACTATCCCTTATGAAGTGACACCATGGTTGGCCAAATTTTCACAAGGGTAAATCAATGCAATCAATGAATGCAACTTTACCATAGAATAGTGCTATTTGCCACAGACATCATGCATGCCCATTTCTTGTCCACTCTAGAGAAGATACAGTCTGACAGAGTCATAGAAATACCAGGAAAGATGTGTGGAAACGATATATCTGTGCTTCAGTGGGTTCCCTGGGTGAGATATCTCGCACCCATGAGCGACTAAGCACACATTGCTTTGGAACATACAGTAGTGGCTAAAAGTAATATTTGCACAATATTTGCTTTTATTGACCCCTACAGGTTCAAGTAAATCATGAAAATATTAAGATTATGGTACAAAATTTAGAAAACACATCTAATATGCAAATCAATGGATTGACACAGTAAGTTTTGCTCATGTGCCTTTATTTTTGCCATGCCTTCTTAAATTATTTTCAATGCTGAGCTTCGGTTTACACGGCAAGCACAACTATGCAACATGCATACAAGATACATCTTATGTTTGCATGAAGAGCAAAGACGTCAATTGTGCCAGGACGGATCACTTTTGGCCACTACTGTCAATAGGCCTACTATTTAGTGATATTGTATAAAAAATGAATTAGCTTTAGCGTTTGACATAAATGACCCATTTTTGATATAGACTTGTGTATTAGACTACTAAATCCAATGTTAAAAAAGGTCAAGTTTATAAAAACTCACAGCAAGATTTTAGCATTTCACATTTCTTTGCGCTTTATGTAGCTGTTTTGAACGCAAAAAATGCACCTTGTTTGAAGTCGAAGGAAAAATCAGAGCGTATCCAGTTTCTTACGCTTGAAGCAAACTCTCATCATTTCCACCACTGTGTGGGATCCTCCTAGCTTTCATCAGACATGGTCTGTTGACATCAAGGCCATACCCGGTGCCTGAAATCTAAACAACAAACACGATTTAAAGTCATACCCTCAAATGAATAAATATTATGCCCCTGGAGGTTTTGGAAAGGTCTACTTGTGTTTCGGAGATCGCCCAGAAGCCTTTTCTGAGCCCAGCTGTCACTGTGTGTGTTTTGTTTGTATGTGCTTGCGTAGAGTTTGAGGAAGAGAGAATAAGAGAGAACCGGCCCTGGGCGATACTGAAATTATCCCAGTTAGCCTTTGGTTATTTCAGCTATTATTAACTATAGCACAGGACGAGAACCGTTTGAAACGGAGCGTCAAGATAAACAGAGCTTGTAACTGACTGCTTTAGCAACAGTACACATATACAAGCTGCTAGATAAGGCTGTCAAATGGATATTGATATGGTTCTTAATAATGGACATCAGTGTAATAAGTTAGTGTTGACGTTCTCTATTCTGCCGAATACAAAAGAAAATCTTTTTTTTTTGGAATGTTGGCAACCAAACAACATTGGATCCCATTGACTTCCATTGTATTAGACACAAAACCACTGAGACATTTCTCGAAATATCTTCTTTTGTGTTCCCCAGAAGAAATAGAGTCAGGTTTTGAATGACAGGAGGGTAAATAAACGATGACGGAATCTTTACTTTTGGGTAAACTATCACTTAAACCAAGGGCTTTGCCAACTTAGAGGAATAGTTCACCCAAAAAATGGTCCCCATTGACTCTTCATAGTAGGAATAAAAATGACTATGGTCAAGTCAATGGGAACCAATTTTGGGGTGAACCGGTTAAAGTTATAATAATAAGGCAGCTTTAATAGCTAATAAAAAAACCTTAATAATAATATAATTTAAAACGTGTTACCATTGGGGTATGTTGAGATGCTCAAGGGTGACCTTGACATTCTCCTCCAAATCCCTTCTCAAAAGTGAGTGCCTATAAAAAATAAAATTAGGATATTTCATACAGTATTTAAATGGCACTGGTAATACTATGGCCCAAAACCGACAGTATTGCTCAATTCATTTTTGTTAGTATAGTTTACACAGTACAAATGACACAGCATTGTATGCACAACCAAACCCATCCTTAACCCTCAAAAGTACGACAGACTTTGGGCTGTAGATTTATGACAACACTGTGCATCGATCATTCAACCCCATTAAACACACACATACACATTCACTAGAACATATAGCCATCGACTGTGACTCGAGGTGATTGGTTTTTATGAGCATGGCGCTGCCAAACTGGCAAAGTCAGATAGTTGCAGCAAGTACCACAACACAACAGATGAACCTATAAACAACTGCACAGCAACTGCACTGACACGCGAATTATATCCCACACAAAGGACGCACCGCAGCCACGATTCCTCAGATAAGATAACGCTTGGAGAGGATATGCACAATGCCAACTGTTTCTATCATTATATCTACGGCACACACAATCTACCGTAGCAGCCGTTTTTGATTATACAAGCAACTGACTAAATCAGTGCCATAAAAAGAAACCCATCACTTCTCTATTCTTAAGCACAGTGGGTGGAGGTGCAGAATGTGCAGAATTGCTCATCAGGTTTTTCAAGCATATTAAACCTGTCCTGCCGAGATGGAACGACAAACATTGACACAATGCATGGTATCAAATCTCGTTTCAAAAGTAATTGGTGGGTTTGGATGTTAATAATCTATCTTTGAACATTTATTGTTTGAGGACGGATATTTGATTTTAGAAGTTATTTCCTGTTAGGGCCTCAAGAACAGATTTTGTAACCTTAATGCACATCTTACAAATTTACACTTGAGATAAACATGTTTAGAACACTTTTTGGTCCACAAAAGGCTTTAAAAAGGTCTTGTCGGTCCAAATCGTAACCTTAACACTGACCTCGCAACAGAATAAAGCAACATAGCCCGTTTCAGTAATAGTTATATTTCATATGCATTTGCCAGATGCTTGTATTCAAAGCCACTTACAGTGCATACAAGCTATACGTTTCATAAGGAAATGAAGTCAAAGGAGCAATGTGGAGATTTTAGCGACATCTAGCGGTGAGGTTGCGAATTGCAACCAATGGTTCACTCCACCCCTCTCTTTCGAAGAACCATGGAGGCTCTCACAGGACAAAGATGTAGTCGCGTTTTCGCATCTTTGCAGAAGGAGATAACGTATTTACGAAACGCGCTCTGTAGAGCAGTTTGTCCGTGTAGAAACAACATGGCGAACTCCATGCAAGGGGACCCGCGGTGTATGTAGATAGAAATATCTCATTCTGAGGTAATAAAAACATAACACTTCATTATGTAAGGTCTTTATACACCTCTGAAGACATAGTTATGTATATTATATTGCATTTCTGTCCATAGATCCTCCAAAAATTACACACTGGACCTTTGAATGTAGTTCAGTTTAGTTCAAACTGTACTAAAATAGGCACTGCGATTCTTTACATGAAAGCGTCATCCATACGTATCTAGTCTGGCAAACCGTGCATGCATTACTGAGACGATAACTGCGTTTCTTTGAGTGTCAGATCAATGACCTGAAACGTGATACTGCTTTCATTTGTAGTGGACTGTCTAGTCCTGACTTCCTGCTTCTGTCCACCAATAGATGTTTATTGATTGCTAGTTGTGTTGTTAATCTTTCTGGTAAAGGTTGTAGTGGCTTGCACACATTTCTGTATTGCGAATTGACTCAGACTGTGTCACTTTAGTTTAAATGCATGAACAGTGGTTGCCCTGCTTGCGACAATGTAAGCAGAAAAAAATCCTTCGTTTCATTTCTTTCTGTGTTACTTTCGTTTTCATTTAAAAGCGTTCAAACCTTATGAGGAAGAAATGGACTTGGTTGCAAAGAAACTACTTGTGACATCAGATAAAGGAACTAACTATAAGGTGACGCTTCCTCTTTTGAAAAGCAAGCAAGTTGGGCTTTGTCATCTGAATCGCACGATAAACAACCACCTAGAATCAACCTGCTATATGAAATATTGAATAACTTGAAAGTGCTTTACATCAACATTTGAAGATCTGTTTAATGTTAAATATCATAATACTTTACAGTAAGGTTGTATTTGTTAACATTGGTAAATGCATAAGCTAGCATGAACTAACAATGAACTTTATATTTTCTCAGCATTTATTCTAATCTTAGTTAATATTAATAGCAATACAATTGAAATCAACTAACGGTAACTTGATTTAAAAAATGTTTTTGTAAATGTTGAAATTAACAAGAACTAAGATCAATAAATGCTGTAGAAGTACTGTTCGTTGTTAGTTCATGTTAGCTAGTAAAACATGAACTAATGTTAAAGGAAGAATGTGGGGATGTAGCGACATCTAGTGGTGACGTTGTGAATTGCAACCAACCGTCTACTCCACCCCTCCCTTTTGAAGCACTACGGTAGCTGACACAGGACTAACTGACCATTCCCAAACGCACGCATTTTCTTCCAAGCAAGATCATTTTTTATTCCTGTTTCGATAAAAGTAAGATGTATCGTACAGCTCCGAGTATCCACATACAGCAAAAATGATTTTGTCCTCCATTGTTGTTTCGGATTTCTGCCGCCACTCGCTACGTTATAAAAACATAATGGTAACGTTGGTTAACGCGGCGCAAATTTTCGCTAAAGTTCAGATTTTTCAACTCGCCCAAAATGCTCAATTCGCGCGAATCTCGCCACAGGATGTCCTATCACGTCATTGCATTGACTTAAGATGTAAATCACTCGCGCTTAACGCTTCATTCGCTTTTGTTGGGAACGCAGCTTTAGATGTCGTCAAGTTTTCGCTTCTTTGCTGAAGGATGTAGATAGAAATAGCTCATTCTAAGGTAATAAAAACATAACGCTTTATCACGTAAGGTCTTTATCCACAACCTTTTAATAAAGTGTTACCAATATCGTTATATTTAAATAACCAAATGGTGATGTGAAAGAACTATAAGGAAAATCACAAAGTACTGAATAGAAACCCCTTCCGATTCATCTGACAGGTCATCACTGTGGCCTTCATGCATATTACTGCTGCAGATTAGGAAGAGAAGGGCTTTATATAATCCAGATTCGGGAAATAATGGCTTTGTGTTTGTCCTCATGTTAATCTTCCATCAAACCACAAATGCTATTCAGCGGTTTTCTTCAGCTGATGTACATTACATGATTGTGTATGTGACTTTTCTCATTCCTCTGATGGGCTGTTTTTATATACGCTATAAATTAGTGCATGCTGCTACCATAAAATATACATCAAATATATAAATAAGTTCAAATATTAAAGCACAGTTTGAGGCTACACTAAGAATAGCACCGACTATCCATCCTCTGCCATCATCTGCTCTTTAGCACCGGAGCATTAAATCCATCAATCTCTCACTGCATGCTTTCATATATGGATCAGGTTTGTAAGCAAATATCAGGTCAGATTACTGCGCCACGCATGCAGGGATACTCTGTTTTCTATAACCGGCGGGTATATATCTTCTGCTGTAATGAAATCTTTGACCTTTTTTGTTTCATTCATTTTATTTATTTTATTTTATTGAGACTGTATTAAAAGGACTCCGTAAAGAAAACATTTATTAGAGGTTCCAAACAAAAATACTATATAAAAAAGCTCATTAGATCTCGCTCTGTTTCTCTCTCTCAGGGTGATAAATGCTGGAAAGAGCATGCTGAATGAGGACCAGGCCTCCTGTGAGCTGCTCTATGTGAAAAAGTTGAGCAGTAAACAGCAGCGTTGTTCTATGTTGCTGGAGGACAGTGGGGTAAGTAAACACACGACAGCATCACTGACACAACATCCTGCAGAGAGCATGATGGGATACACGGGGGGGGATGGAATATGAAAATTCGGGCATCATTTACTCACCATCATGTCATTTGGAGACTGCATGACTTAATTTGACCCTTGGAAACAAAAAGAGATGTTAAAAAAATGGCACTTGTCGCTATTTGTCATATAGTAACAAATGATGGGGAATGAGACTTTGAACTTGAAGTTGCCAAGTATCTTTTACCGAAGGTCCGTAGCACAAAAGATGCTTTATGCATAGATATGTATGACACATTCAACTGCTGCTTTGTGTTTTTTGTACGTATTAACTCAATAGTAACTTTAATATTGTGTCAGCTAACACTTTTGTGTTGTGGTATTGTGTTAGTTTAGCAATTATAGATGAATTCATCAGATGCACGCGCCTGGCCCAAAGTTTCGGTCTGTGTTTGGTTTGGACTATTGGACTTGGTTAATATAACTATGTATTTTTTATTTAATTTATATGAATACTCATTTATATAAATATTTAATAGTATATTAAATGAATTAAATTTAATTAAAACTACTCAACCGTCATTGATCCTTTGCGGAGGTCTACCGGAAGTTTTATTTGTTTATGTTGTTGCAGCTGAAACCATCCATAATGTTTGGTTTTATACCCTGACACGTAACATTTGATGTTCGTGCATGCGTACATGCACAGTCAACTTGCCCTTAAAGGAAAAGTTCATATCAAAATTGTGTTATTTTTTACTCACCCACGTGATTTTGAGATGAACTTTTACTTTAAGTGTTCAAGGCCCAAGGTTATTTTAGTTTACTAAAATTAAACCTTTGAAAATGTCTGTTTATTGAAATCAAATAAAATGTTGGCCTAAAAATTATTCGAAAACTTACACTAAATGAAAAAATTATCTGAAATAAATTTAAGGTACTAAAATTATAATAATAAACAAAAACAAAAATTAAATTAAAATTAAATTAATCTCTTATAACCACATAAAAATAAATAAATTGCTAATGAACTAAAATTAACATAAAAACAAAAAATCTCAAATGAAAGCAAATTTAAAATATTAATAAAACAAAAAAAAACTAATAACTCTGTCATGGACCAGCTTTGACTGTTCCAATATGGTGGACGATTTGCATATATAGTGGCCCATAGAAACAAACGCTTAATGAGGCATTTATGTATATATTTTTATAGTTATGCACCAAAACATGACTTTGAAAAATCTTTAAGTATAAGCAACAGTAATGATAAGTGATAATGATGCTTCGCTCAGCAACCAGTACTACAGTAAATGATGTGGTTCACATTGCTTGCGAATTAGTAACACTCATTGTTTTGTAAAATTCCTATCTTAAATCTTTAGCAGAATTTCTCATAGCTAACCTGGCCATGTGGAGAAAAATAGCCCATAATCTCCTGTTTAATAGAATTGTTGTGGACCAGTTGAGCTGGGAGAAAGGTAAGATTATGAAAGATTTAGTTTGTTGAGAGAGGGCAACTGAGTTTGACTCAGACGTCTATTCTTGGGGTACATTTTAAATCTAGTAAATCTATACTGTATGTAATTGGAATTTAAAACCTTTCTACCTCATAATTTCATATCTTTCATTCATGAGCGATTGATTGATGTTATCAGATATCCAGCCATACTCAGAATACAGTAGGTGTCGTCTGTAATCTTTATGAGTTACAGTAATTTTCGACCACAATCAGTCACATTGACCATTTTTTCCAGCATTATAGAGAAGTTGTCTTCGAATGTAACTGATCGCGGTTTTCAGAAATGTCACCGTACAGGAGGGATCACCAGCAAATTGTGTGGCTTAATAGAACTTCCAAAAAGGTCACAAAATCGCTTCTTATAAATTAAGTTCTGACCTGAACAAACTCACTTTTAAAAGGTCTCTGTCTCTCAGAGAGCATGTTTAGGTCAAACTTTTGAATGTTTCTTTTGTGTCATTGTAAAAGTGTGATCATGGCAGTGTTTTCACCTCAATGTTTGGGATGCATGAACTTCAAAGCAAGATTTGTTTCATGGAATAGGTGCTCTGACCTCCATAACCCTTAGCCCTGACACGTGCATCTCTTTCCTTTAAACCCAAAATAAAACGTATAATCCAAGGTGTAAAGCTATTCAAGTTGGACTGATTCCGATATCTCAGAGAGCATTACATTAACTGTATCCTTTTAACAGAGATGCCCACATCTGATTAGATTTTAAAATCAAAAGATGCATCTGTCATTGCCTATAAAATCCCACAATTCTGTGCATGCGGTTAAAGAATGGTTTAAAGACATGTTTTGTTTAATTTTAGCTTTAAGTTCTCTATAGGGTTATGCATTCCTAATTCTGAAAATTATGTTTTGTTTTTCAGTGACAGACCATGCAATTTTATGAATTTTTAATCATTTACATACAAAATGTTAAATTAAACCGAGTGTTCTTTAACATGCATGTACAACAACAACTTAAAATCTCCCTAACAAAAAATTCCAAAACAGTTTGGAAATAAATCTGTTATTTGAATCTTTTTTTTAATTTTGTTGTAAATATTGTGCATGCAGTGCAGAATGGTTGAAATACAAAATATATTTTGCTTTTTCATCTGCAACGAAAAGCTTCAAAAACACATTAAAATGAGTTTTAAACTCTAAAATTCATTTTTTATTTGAAATATTAAATTAAATTAATTAAATTAACATTTTAAAATAAATCTTTGTTTGAAAATAAAAAAATACTGCGATACTATCATATTGTGTATTGTGAGCCGAGTGTTTTTAGCAACAACAAAAAAACAAGCAGTAGACTTGCACAAAAGTCTTTCATTAATGTACTGGACATTAAATAAATACTAATAATAAACTCTCTTTTGGGTACAGTCAGAAATGACTTGGGAATCTCCAGCAGCATTTACTCAAGAGAGGACAGTGACCTTTCCCCTTTTCTCCTGCTTACATCACGTGATGGCCTTCCCCCACCTAAAACCCTTTCTCAGCGCTTCTAAGTCAATTACATCATGTTTACATCTGCACATTTCACCCTTGCATGTTCACAAGAGGCTACTTGAACAGGAGAAAGATGTATTACATAGAGAGATGACCATCAGAGATTTAAACACAAATGTTTGTTATTGCCACAGGACGTCCTTTGTGACTCTTACACAACGGTGAGCTCCTAATCCTTACGAGTTAATCTTATCAAAGGTTAAAGTCAGGTGCAGTATTAATTTGGCCCACGTACAAAAGCACGTAAAGAGACCAGATGCCCCCCAGTGGTTTTAAAAAGGCCGTACATGTTTATTGTAAATGTCAGTGTTCCTGAATCTCAGCGGCTAGAGCATTGCTTCCAAATCCAAGGTCAAATGCATGAATGCAAATATCACAGCTTACCTTTTTTTGGAGAAGTTCAGCATGTTAACATCTGGATCAATGGATTAAGCTTGGGGCAGGACTGCCAGTTTGTCCGACGGCAGTCCTCTAAAGCCGTTTGAAAACGATATTTTTGGAATGTCATTTAGAAATGACATAAAATGCAACCCAAAATAATTCACATTCTTCCCCTTCAGGACACCACAGGCATTCCAATACACTTCTGGGGTGTTTTCGATGGACACGCCGGCTCCGGCGCAGCCCTCGCGGCCTCCAAACTTCTCCATCGCATCATCCGCGATCGACTTTGCGATGTGGCCCACATCCTTGAAAACCAGAACAGCCCGCCACCAATCTGCCTGGCCAAGAACGGGAGCCCCTTTCAGGCGGAGGCAAAGAAAGGAGCCTGTCTGGACGGAGAGGACCAAGACGGACCGCTGGATGAACCCCGGTTCCACATGGAGAAGGACATCAGCGTGGAGAGTCTGGTGATGGGAATCATAGAGACTGCTTTCAGACAGATGGTGAGAACTCTATTGTAGACTTAATTCAACTGGTGACGCATCGTTTTAATCTTATTGTTTTTTACATTTGCAGGATGATCTTATAGAAAAGGAGAAAGAGTCTTACAGCATCTCCGGTGGCTGTTGTGCTTTGATTGCAATTCACCTGTTGGGGAAACTCTACGTAGCAAATGCAGGAGACAGCAGGTGGGTTAATTTACATGTTATATTAACAATCCTATCAAAACAATCACAGATGAGAATATTTCAATTACTTCTAGTCATCAATGAGATTAAATGGAGAGCAAATGAAAACGCTTGCGTCTCAGATATTTTGAGAAAAAGAGGTCAGAAGAGATGTTAACAATGTCAAACTGAGCAACCAAAAGTCAACATTATTGAAGATCTCATCAAATCTAGCCAAATCCAGATTATGTTACCTCTATCAGCTACTTTTACACCTTTCATGTTTTTATTTCTTCAAAATATTATAATAAAGTTGATACAAAAATGAAGCACAACTGGGAACATCAAATCTTCTTAGCTATGAAAGAGCAACCAATGAGCAACAACACTTTCTTCCGGCACGTTTATAATTGTTAATGAAATATAAATATTTGATATTGGCTTTTATGTTTATTTAATACATCTAACTTTCACATACTGTAACATTTGCATAATAGAATATCTCTCTTACTGTTTATTTACCTCAGTTAATGGTGAATTTTCTGGAAAATGTTGGCTGAAGTACGCTGCTAGAAGTGAATATAGAGTAGCAGGTGCAGTTACGGCATGTCTCTAAAGAAATAATATTATCTTCCAATTACAATTATTATAGCATTAAGACGCAATTAAATCACATAATCACTACGACAACAGTAACAGTTACTCATGATGATCATCTTAAGGATTTTACCCATGAATGAGAAACAAATTATACTGTGCAAGCAAACCACACACATTTAGGCCCTGACTGTCCAACACCTTTTAAAGCGGTACTGCAAACGCGTTAAAAGCAATCTTTTCCCACAGAGCCATCATTGTTCATAACAATGAGGTCATTCCCATGTCCAATGAGTTCACACCTGAAAGTGAAAGACAACGGCTACAGTACCTGGTGAGTTTAACGCAGCTTTATTCCATACAGACCGACTCTGATCGATTCCTCTTATTGTCCCAAAATCATTTCCTTCCTCCTTCTAAAAATGTCATCAGTGCATTATCCTGCCGACTGCTCTATAATTATTATAGACCTTCAATCACGTGATATTTCTAACGCTTTTGTGCCAATAACTGACGTCTATAGGGATTCCTCCAACCCGAGTTGCTTGGGAATGAGTTTACACATATCGAGTTCCCCAGACGCATTCAACACAAGGAGCTCGGCAAAAAGATGCTGTTCCGAGACCACACGATGACTGGCTGGTAAATGTGGAACACAAAAATGATTTAAAAGGAACAATTTACACTTGATATTCTATTAAACTAGGCAATATTACATTTAAGAAACCTCGGAATTACTTTCATTTCAAACTATTTCAAAGTCTCATTTTAGTGTATTTTGTACCGATTGCCTTTTTTTCATTTAAGGGCGTATAAGATGATTGTGGAAGACGACTTGAAGTTTCCTCTGATTTATGGCGAGGGGAAAAAGGTATTTGGCTTTTTTTAATCAAATAACTTAGAAAGGTCTACATGCAGTAAATAAATTTGATGTCACGCTACATAACCGCAACTTTGGTTACAGGCCAAACATATAATCGAATGAAAGTGTCAAATCCTGCATTTCACGCAATTCTCAATGCTATTTATTACAAAGTAGAAGCAGTGAGGTGTAGCAAGCAAAAATTGCCAGTACACAATGCGGTGCCGGTTACAGGGCTGAACGTCTGGTTTAATAAAGATTGTATGAATGTGAGAGAACCTATTTACTCTAAGGCACACCCGTCATCTGTCTGTGTGTGTGTGTGTGTGTTGTAGCAAGCAAAAATTGCCAGTACACAATGCGGTGCCGGTTACAGGGCTGAACGTCTGGTTTAATAAAGATTGTATGAATGTGAGAGAACCTATTTACTCTAAGGCACACCCGTCATCTGTCTGTGTGTGTGCGTGCGTGCGTGCGTGCGTGTGTGTGCGTGTGTGTGTGTGTGTGTTCTCCAGGCTAGAGTCATGGCCACTATTGGCGTAACTCGTGGTTTAGGGGATCATGACCTGAAAGTGTACAACTCCAACATTCATATCAAACCCTTCCTCTCCTGCTGCCCAGAGGTGAGCCAAGCAAGCGCATATTTATTTTGTGTAATAAAATACATGCAAGGCCATTTCTACACTTCCATTCCTATTTTATTGCTATACAATAATTTGTTCAGTACAAGATAGCTGATAGAGAGAATATTAAAAATACAGCTCTGGGAAAAATGAAGAAACCACAATTTGCTTTTAATAGACATTACTATATGAACTTTAGCCATTCCAGTGTTTATCGAATTTCAACAAAACGCTGAAAAACATTGCATCTCTTTTTCGTCTGTTGATATTTGACCAATTTGTTCAGTTTAGGAAAAATGTTGTCAGTAGTTCACAGAATGAAACAAAAATACTTTACTTTACTTTAACTCATACCTATAAATAGTCAATTCCAAAAAAGTGAAAATAATTTTGCAGAGGTCTCTTAAATTTCTCCGGAGCTGTATTTTGCTTCAAAATAATATATAAATATATATTAAATACACTTTACCTGTGCACTGCAGTACACCGAAGTCCAAAAATCTGAGACCATCTTTAAACCTGAACATAAGCTTTTTTAAACCGTTTCTTTTTCTTGTATGATTTAGGTAACGGTGTACAACATCTCTGAGCTCAAACACGGGTCTGATGATGTCCTGGTCATGGGCAGTGATGGACTGTGGGACGTCACGACAGACAGAGATGTTGCGGATGCTGTATCAACTTTCCTGTCTGGTCGTGAACCCAACGACCCCTTGAGGTAGACATATGATTGTTTTAATCATAAATAATGAAAGAAGATACTTTTGAAATGATAAATATCACAAATAATTGTTTAGCATTGTTTTCTTGGCCCAGGAATACCTCATTCATTACACATTTTGGATGCGACCCTTACATTAATTCATCAGCTTGTCAGTGGAAACCTGATTATTTTAAAACAGGACACCATTAAAAATGTGCAGACATTCTTCAAGACCAGGCTTGATAAACACTGCTGTAGTTTCACCAGCAGATGTCAGTATATTGTGTCATCTCCACCATCCTTGTGTTTATATATTTTAAAGATACACCCTAGCAGCACAAGATCTTCTGATGCGGTCGCGTGGGGTTCTCAAAGAGCGAGGGTGGCGACTGCCCAATGAGAAACTTGGCTCAGGCGATGACATCACAGTGTTTGTCATTCCATTGGCCGGGCTTGAGTTAGAAACATGACGAGGTGGGTCCGCCTTCACCGGACAAGCACACCAGGACACGTCCCTGGCTCCGTCCCAGAGAAAGGGCTAGGAAACCGAAAAATCCATTTTCATCAGACCGGGCTCGGATGCGTCCCGGCTTCCCCTTGTACCCCCTTCCCTCTCTGAGTCACTCTTCAGAGCGAATATCGTCAAGCCCATGTCAGGTGTGGGATGACATCATCAAGTGCCATTCCTCTGTCTTTCCATCCCTTTCTCATATGTTGGGAATGGAGGGCCTTGGGTGTTCTTAAAGAGCCGTGAGCCGCTTGAAATCTGCGTCTTAGGCTGGCGAAGGAATGAGCCAATATTGCTAAAAAAAAAATCAAACCCCAAAGGCAAGGGAAAATAAAAACATAGGCACTTTATGTAGCAAAAACCACCTGAGCTGTAATTTAAACTGCTGATCATGTTTCCTAAAGGTCCTGACAGTCTCCAAAGAATGTTCCTGTTGACTGAATCTACGGTGTTTTATAGGAATCAACAAAAACGATGGGCATTTATTTGCGAATGCAGAGCTTTTCGTCAGTTGTTTCAGGTTTATGGTTGAAACAAGCCTCATTATAGAGGAAACAATGCAAATGTCTATATTCTATAGAACAAATCATTAAAGTTAACATGAAGTCAGAATTCATTGCCTACTTTTTACGGTAAAATTATATTCTGATTATTAAAATCAGCGAAATGCCCTACATTTATTTAGGAAATCCTGCTTCTCTAAAAAAAACCACTGTACTGTATAACTTAAGTAAATGATGCTGTTTCATGTTGACTCAAAGGCAGAAATGTATTAGTATCAACCTTGCTTCAGTAGGACTAGTTCAACTAGATCATTTCCTCAACATCCACAAAAAGCCATGTACACAAAACTAAAACAATCTAGTAATCTGGGTTTCATTGCAAAAAAGACATTGATGGATACAACCACTGAATTTACCCAACTGATCTGCTTGCACTGCTCTAGATGTAATTGTAGTGGCTAAATGACCAATTTCTTTGCTGTAGATAAAACCTCATTTGGTTTAAAACCTTTCGTCGGTAAACAATCTCCTTTTCATTTAGATTCTGACCTGAAACTGAGAAACCTGAATATAGTTTCATCAGTCTTTTTGTACTCCTTGAATGTACCTTATTTCCTCGATGTCAGTATTGTGTCTGTGTAGTGTGTACTGTATAAATATTGATTTCTGCCTTTTGAATGACGGTTCATTGTCAAGAGATTACTCTTTGCAAATTAATATGTGACATTCTAAATAAATCTATCCTTTTTACAATGACTGTCCTGTCATTAATGCTACTTGTTTATTTTGACATGAAAACAAAATTTTAGGTGGTGTTGTCAATAGTGTTGTCGTTGTTGCATCACCACTAACAATCGACTGGTCGAAATAAAGACTGTAACAGCTTTTACATTTACAATTATTCATTTGGCAGACGCTTTTATCCAAAGCGACTTACAAGTAGGAGAGCATATAAACATTTTGCTAACACGCTTAACAGTACCGTTAGTTTACAAGGCCATGCTACTAGGAGGATGTAAAGCTGGAGTAAGCAAAGGAGAGAATGAACAAAAAGTTTTTGAATTTTTATGACAGACAAACATACAGTTTTACCATACATATACAGTATGCTGTTTCAGATTGTAACCAGGCGTACTATGAGGTCAGCCAAATGAACCCAGAAACGTAAATGTTTGCCTAACATTTCATATTCATCTAGATAGTGTGTGATCTAGGAATGTGTTTCATAAGTGGAATAAATCTCTTAAATGTCTGGGCTGGTCATTTTAACAAGCTACATGTAAACTGAATTATGTAATTTGTAACAGGTTTGTAATGAAGATTGTAGAGGAACAACAATGACGCTGATCTAGTTGCAATGATAGATAGATAGATAGATAGATAGATAGATAGATAGATAGATAGATAGATAGATAGATAGATAGATAGATAGATAGATAGATAGATAGATAGATAGATAGATAGATAGATGATGCTGTCCTATAATAAATATTATATAATATATATATACTATTATACTGTTCTGACTACTACTGTTAGTCAAGCAGTAATAACAGGGCAAAGCGCAAATCAGCCTGAATTCGGTGGCATTACCTCCACAGTTTTCTGAATGATGTCATTATTATCGGAGGTGGAGGGAGGGACCGCAGTGATCCTCCTCGCACGCCGAAACGCCTCCTTCAGCAGTCAACATCAGCTGCGTCGCGGTCCCGTATCATTCCCATTACAGCGGGCGGCTCCTCTGTCAGTCAGTCGAGCTTCGTTTCTTAACAGTAATACCGTGAAATATCTCCACATCGCGATAAAACTTCCACACGAGATCATCTGCCGGGACACCCGAACGCCTCGAGGAAAAACAAGGTATTTCCGTTTGCATAGATCGTGCTTTATCTGAAACGTCGGACTTTGGAAATGTTGGTAAAAAACAAGTTTGAGGAAAGAAGGCGGTGGCTCGCGAACTCTCCACCGCGTCGGGGTTACTTACACGAGATTGCTGATGTTTTTATAGAGGCATTTAGTCAGATTTGTAGTTCAAAAACTACGAGACTTACATTTGGAGTTTAATAGCTTGTTACAGTGTAACGGTTGATACAAAACGACCGCGAATTCGAACGGATGTTCTTCGCTACATTGTAACAGATAAAAGTAGCAACTGTTACATTTGTATCTTTTCTGGGCGTTGCAGTCGGCAGTGCTTCAGTAGTTGTGTTCAAACTTTTCTCTTAAACCCAGTCTGGCAGTTTACTAACCTGTTGTTCCGCCGAAGTGACTGTCGGGACTGCATGTGGCCTCATCACTGTCACGCTTTCGAAACCGCCACCTTAAAATGAGCCTTAGGCCGAAGGCTTCTAATGGCCCGTTGAGCGTTTAGATGGGCCTGCTGGAAAATGCTGTTGCCGGCGTTTTACACAAATCTGACAAATCTGAAATATATTGTGTCATTTATTCCAAGAACATTAAAGTCATAAGAGTAGTTAATGGCAGTTTGTTTAGATTTAGATATCTTACTTTTTTGTTTTTGTTTTGAATTATTTAGCTTTTGACATTAGTTAAATACTAGATCCCCAGGGAACATATACGGAGAAAAAAATGTTTCGTTTGAAATGAATGCACTTTGGATAAAAGCATCTGCATAAATGTAAATAGCGCTATGACATACATTTTTAAAGGGACAGTTGTGTACTTTCTCAATTAATATGAGTTCATAACAAGACTGAACATTAATAATATAGAAAACAATGAATACATAGAAAACTAAAGTTATTCTGCATTGGAGAGAGGGAGAGAGATGATAGTGTGCTACTGAATAAATAAGACCTGTCAAACATACTTGCTGCTGTTTATGAAAAAAAAACTTGTTTTCATTGCAGTTTGATTGTCAATATCTGGCTTATAGTCTTGCACATGTCATATTGGTACAACTGCACATGGTGCAGTAATGTTGTTTGGAATTTGACCCCAGACAAGGATCAATTGGTTACTGTAGATTGTAACTTTACAGGAATTGCCTCTTTGGCTGATCTCGGATCAGGACAACGAATTGCCTCCTGTTCTATAAGCCCTTGACAGACTTTGTCAGGCTGCCATATGGTGAACTTTGGCACACATATAAGATTTCTTGCTCTGAGCAGAAAATGCATTTTCACGTCCACAACCCTTTAGGCACATAAACCATGCTGTGGATTTTATTTTGTGATCATGTGATGTGTTTGATTTACAGTACAGTACAAGACAAACTAAAGCCCTACCTGGACTAGTTTTCTGTGTGGGGGTTAGATATATATTTGTGTTTTTATATATATATATATATATATCTTATAGTCTTTAGATGTGATTTAGATTATTAGTGTTGAATTGAATAAATCTGCATATGTCCTGTGTTAATAAGTATAACTCAACTTTGTTTACAGAATGATTCAATCTGAATAGTTCCTAAGGACATGATGTAAGAAGCTTCTAGTTACCCCGGCTGTCACATAATGAATTCAAATATAATAGGATTATTGTGCGAAAAGCTGGCAACGACAGCAATGTTATAAAAGCTGGAAAAACAATGAAGACCTTAATTTGAAAATGCCTGCTCTCATTCCACAAGACCACCTTGTTTTAGTTCAACTTTTTCTGTTGTTTTAACTTGAGTTTCTAGTTAAGTACTAGTGGTTACATGTTTGTTTGTCTGTGTGTGTGTAGTCACCTTGAGAAAGTGGATCATTTCTAGCAAATTCCTCCTACACACTGTTGATCATAGAGAGATATGGACGGTAGATCACATTTGAGGAAGGTAAAACAAGGACGCAAGTCTTGCATATCAATGTGTAGTGAAACTGGACCTCTTCTTGTCCAAACTCGGTTTGATGTCCTCTTTAACTCTCTTTTCTTCTCATTAACACTTTCTAATGAGAAACGTAGGTCGGCAGGTGGAAGTGAGACGGCTGCAGGGTCATACACACAATGAACCGCTCTGTCTCTCTGTAAAAATGCACGTCAAGTCAAGAGGTGATTTTGTTCCTCATGTTCTTGTTTTGGTTTTGGTGGCATAATGCAAGGAACATTCCACATATGCGTCACCTCATAGAAGAAAAAACTCTTTCCTGAAGGTAAAGACACAGTTGGGCCGGGCCGGCTATGACGTTTCGAATTGCTCATGCCACATGTTTTTCTTAAGTTATTTGTCGGTTATGTGCCATTTTCAGTTTGTTTTTTAGTCCCTTGCTCTGGTTATGTAACCTTGTAACCTGCTTTAGAACATGAGGAAACTTACGGTCAGTGAGCTGTACATCAACTGTGCTACTTCATTGTATTAAAGCCACAATATGGAATATTTGGACCGCTAGATGGCGCACTTTCGAAACGACAACAAAAGGCGAAGCTAAATGACGTTATATAGGAGAGTGGAATTATGGGACATGTCGTTTTAACCATCCAGAGGCGTATGGAGATCGCCCATCATGTTCACGGATGAGGTAATGAATTAATTTTATTTTATGTCATCGTAATGAATTAGCTTGCAAGAAACATGGAATGTAATGCTACGTTAACCCGCGACTGATATTGGACTTTGTCAATTGATTTGGTAGCGTAATGCTACACAGTCTTACGCGTTTAAAACAGTCATACAACCGTCGTTTAAAAAGTAAATTTGAACGAACCCACAGCATTTACAAGTAACGTTATTGGCTACATATTTTTGTGCAACATATACTGTATTTCATAGGGTAACTGCATTCATAACTATTCAAATAATCTGTGCATGAGTATTTTGTGTACAATAACATTTTCTTAGCTTACCTGTCTATTAAAACACATGCGAGAGCGGAGTCTCTGTCGAGTCCAAGTTTGTCGCGAAGCTCTCTCCATTTAGAAAACGCCACGTCTATAGCCACGTCGATATTAATTCTTGTTTTATTTCTTCGTTTGTCCACAAGCCTGCTTGCCTCATTTGGCCTACGTTTACGCTTTTTTGGGTTTCCTTTACTCGCTAAAGAGTAATCATGATCCATAATAACAGAACAACAGATGCTGCGTCCCAGATGCTGTATAACCACTTCCGCATTTGCGTGTTGCCGTAGTTTCTACAACCGGAAACTGAGGGTAGTGCGGAGCACCGGATATTAAGTCACTGATATGTGACAAATACAAGGGACGGGCCATTATTTTAAATAGGAATTTCTCTGGATTTGCACATTCTTGGGAACATTTGGGATAATGTAAGTACACAACTGCATGAAATATATCACACTGTGCAAGTGATTTTTGGATATTTCATAACAAAATTATTCCATATTGTGGCTTTAAAAGCACATGATGTGTTTCTATTGTTTGAAATGAATTAAATTCCTGTAAACCAAACCTCTGCTACAAACTAGCTATGTTAATAGAAACGATGTTCATATGCAAGACTAGTGAGTCATCAAAAACATCTTTTTGGGCAAGTTCATTTATGTAGTCACAGCAGTGTGACTTAATTCTGCAACTTTAACATATACTGTCAGCGCAAGAACAGTTGAAACGATTGAAGCACGTTCCGTTTGTGTCTGTAACCTGAACTACCTGCTCTTCTCTATTCATCGGCTTCTCTTTTGTTGTTGAATTGAAAGGCCGTTTTTTAAATCGCTCATCGTAAGGTGTTTTCAAGTATATGACACACAACAGCAAGACCGGAAAACAACAGGGAATTCCAGTCCTGATATCACTCAGTTCGGCTCATGAGTAGGAAAGCTACTGTAGTTAAGGTCAACTTTTTATCTTTACGGCATTTAAATGAAAGTGCAACTGCTTTTTGATGTCATGTCTGCTAACGTCTGTCGACTGCAAGTGTTTAACTAACATACTATAGTACTTGAATTGATTTGATTTGAATTGATAAATCTATGAGGTAGAATGTTTATTCTACGCAGAAGCTTGTAAAGAGAGATTAACCTTAACTTCGCTTTAGAAATGTCTGTTTGCCGGGTCTCATGTGAGTTATATTATACTTTCTATAGACCGTTTCATCGGATCTGCCTGCCGGGACTGCAGCTAACTTCCGGTCTGTGTTTGCCTTGTGTCTAATAATATAACTATTTATATTTTATTTAATTTATATTTATATAATATTAATTTTTATTATTATTTTATTGTAAAAGAATTGTACTTTTTTGCTTGACAAAAATATAATTGTGCTCAGATTTTTTTTGTTTTGTTTTATAAAAGTGCAGCCAATAAGAGCCATTTAAGGAGAAGTTCACATCAAAATTTGCCCCATTCACTTTTTTACTATGGAAAGTCAACGGGGGCAAATTTTGAAGTGAAATTCTGTTTTAATAGACTGGCTTTCAATATAATATAAAGACGTTCACTTCTGCACATTCTAAGCCACTGTAACTACACTAAAATATAGAAATATACTCAAATGAAACATTTTGATTTATTTTGAATTTTTCTTTACTAAGCATAATTTCCATAGTTACATTTAAGTTATTCTTTAGTTTTGATGAGGTTACTTTTTTGTTTTGTTTTAAACATTAATAAACAATGAGCAATTGACCCTAAACGTTTTTGCAAACAGTGTATTTAAAATGACAAATTATACAGCCAGTAGGCTACATTTAGTAATGGTTAATAGTGACGTTAGTGTAGACACGATAGCAACACAATAGGCCAACAATTCTTGCTTGATTTGCTCTGTTAGGTCAAAACCATCGTCCCAGATTAGCAGAAAAAGAAACTGATGTATGATGTATCCCCCTCTTCTTGGCTTATTTCTCTGAAGTCTGTGTTACTGGGAAATAAAACCCAAAGTTTCCTGTGGGTGGATGAAGCTTTGTGCGGGATGGAAATGGCCGTGCTAAAAATAAAGGTCTTTCTTTTCCAGCACAATCTGATGGAGGTCTGTTGATAAGTGCTCATGTTAGCGCTTTGGAAGCACTTGCCACGCACAGCTGTGCTTTACTGACACGCATTCATCACGGTGCAGCACATATTCCCTCATCACCCACATGCAGACACATGAGCTTCACCTTCTTTTCTCTGAGTTATTGCACTGCTAGTGGCTCCTGTATGGGGGTGAGTTGGAGAAATGGATGTCGGGCGAAGAAATGCACGAGATGGATGTGGTTATAGAATGTGCCAAATTTGTAAAATGACTTGCAGTGCATTCATATCTTGGCATGACTGACTTCTGTAACAGGAATATGTGAATAATAAATAAAAGACTCTCTGAGAACAAACTTCTCAGTCTTTGTTGCATTGAACATTCATTTAGGGTCTCATTAGTTTCCTCAACACGGAAACACTTTACTTTGACATTTACGGTACATCATTTCGCAGGATGTGATCTGAATATTTAATTGTAGATATGAATGAACGTTTGGATAGCTATTGCAAGTATATGTGGAGAGATCGGTTCGGTTGAGTAGCCCCGAGTGTGTTATGATGCATGTTTTAGTTTGCGAGTTTATATCGGTTTCGCGTCGGACAGATGTTTGTGTCAGAATCGTACACGGTTTCTCCATCTGGTCTTAATTTAGCGGTTATCGTAAGCCTTGAGGTCTGTTTTGCTGTTATGGCGAGCGACTTGTGGTTGACAGTATTACGATAACATTGGTCTGAGGAATTTACACTCAGAGGGCTTAAAAATATGGTCTACTTGACCAAAACTAAAATAAGAGCTAGCGAGAGCGTGTGCGTGTGCGCGCTCAATGATGAATAAACTTACTGTTAATCCGCGGGTCACATGCGTTCCACACCGTAGAGCACGATCCGTACGGATCACGGATCACCACTAGTTGTTTAACCAATGAGCAATAACTATGCTAATGTCAGTTCTGAAATCAATCTCTTCTTGCTCATTTTGAGTTGCATAAGTCAAGGTGTTTGATTTATGCATAAAAAACTAAGAAATTTGTATAATGAAAGAAACTTAAAAAATGAAGCTAATTTAAAAATGCATCTTTGTGTACTTAAAAAATAAGTCTGTCTACTTAATTTAATGAGAAAGATAAATGAAATTTTAAGTCACACTAACAAAAAAATAGAAACTTTCATTTAAAGGCATAGTTCACCCCAAAATGAAAATCTGTCATCGTGTACTCACCCTCAGGTTGTTTTAAATCTGTATAAATGTCCATGTTCGAATGAACACAGAGAAAGATATTTGGAAGAATGTTCGCAATGTTCAGTACTGGGACATCATCCACTACCATAGTAGGAAAAACAATATTGTATTTTTTTTGTTCTGTCGAACACACAATGAGATATTTTGAAGAATTTAGGAAAACAAAGAGTTCTCGGGCACCTTTACTACCATTTAATTCTTCCTACAATGGTAGTCAATGATGTCCCGGAACTGAAACTTACTAACATTCTTCCAAATAATATCTCTGTGTTCATCGGAACAAAGTAGGGTGAATTAGGGTCATCTGGGACACCTAAACTCTAGTGTGTTTATTTCCTGTTCTATCAAATTTTAGTCAACAGGACTTTTACTGTAATTTTAGCATGGATGTCATGTGACTGAAATCACATGACTTCATGTGATTTTAAGTCACATGACATCACATAAAAATCACATAAAAATAAAGTTGAGTTGAGTTCATGTGGCGATTGCACAGAAAGGGGCGGGGCACTTGTCAATCAAGAAGCTCCCCTGGAATTGCGTGACAAAGGTCAGTGACATAAGATTCTGACTGAATTAATGTTAAAGGACATAAATCTGTCAAAAATAAGACAATGTTCCTAATTGCTGTCAAATTATGTTTGTGATCTATTCTAGCAACAAAATATGTATTAAAGTGTTGAAAATGTGTTTTAGGTTTTTTTTCTTTCAAACATTTTGTGTTGTCCCGCATTGTCAAATGTGATTGAGAATGTGGGACAGCATGCTTTGGGTAATCTGGGACAGTCTTCAAATGGGGGAAATGTGCATTTAGGGACTTTATAAGTCCAATGACAAGGGCTAATATTTATATATATATATATTTGGCACAAAAACAGGTGTGGCTTGTCTCCTTTGGGTATAATATCTACATTCTTTCTTCTGGTGTGGTTAGAAAACATTTTAGGGATTTCAGAAAAGTCTAATATGTTGATCTAATGTGTTAGATAGATATCGAAATAAATCGCAGAAGTCAAAATTGCAAAAAATGTCCCAGATTACCCGAATTTACCCTAATTTATACAGGTATGAAATTACATAAGGACGAGTAAATGATGACAGTATTTTCATTTTTGGGTGAACTATCCCTTTAACAGTAATCCAAATTACTTAACAAGTTCTACTTACTTAAACCAAGAACGTCCTAAACTCAAAAAAATGTAGGCAATGAGTTGCCTTCATTTTTTGGAGTATTGCAAACTTATCCTGGTTTAGTGTATGCAAACTTTTCTAACAAAAAACTGCATCATGTTGAGTGTGAATAGCTTTTTCACAGGCGATTTTTGGTCTTCGGTCTTAAAGTGGTCATATCACACTTATTTTAAAAAAAGCTTTATCTCACAAATGTCTTTTGTTTCTTAAACTACATTTGTTGAACAGTTTTCCATCCTCAGACGGGCAACGTAACTAAGCAGGCAACATATGTGCAATGTGTGTCCATTCGCTTTCATACTCTCAAAATCTCATTGCTAAAACTTACCATGTTTACACAAAGAATAGTTTTTAATTTAAAAAAGGAAAATTCATTTTTTATCTAATTATTCCATTTAGGAGGTGTTTGATAGTCCAGTAATCTGATGTTAAAGTTCAAATGTGTTTGTTTAAACAGGTATGGCGACCCTAAGGAAAAAGCTTGTGATCGTGGGAGATGGAGCCTGTGGGAAGACCTGTCTGCTCATAGTGTTCAGCAAAGACCAGTTTCCAGAAGTCTACGTGCCCACTGTGTTCGAGAACTACATCGCAGACATCGAAGTAGATTGCAAACAGGTTGGTATTGATTCTTTTTTCACCCCGTGTTTATGCAACTTGTCTAAAACACATTTGGTTTTCACAGTATTTTCAGGTTGACTTCCAGGTTTGGGTCAGTTTAGAGTTTCTCCCTCAGATTGTTAAACCCAAGCTGATTACTGCGAGATGCGTCAGTGACCTAGAATGCGTTTCTTTTATTTATGCGTTTGTTTATTTATTATCGCCAGTCACCACAACAAATTCTGACAGCAACGAATGATTGTTGTTTGTTGTTTTGATTATAAACACAGAACGTATCAACAGTATGAAGTCCTTCTCTCCAGATACCTCATCCAAATATTTATCCAAACGATTGCCGAGTAGCGCTGCTAGCCGGAAATAATAGTCATTGTTTGGGACCGGGCGATGTGAAGGGGTTATTTCATCACATCTGACAGACGGCTCATAGTTCTGATGTTGTGCGGTACTGACCGCTACCAAATCTAAAAGAGACTTGGCAAAACAGGAAATGGCTGTTCTTCCTGGTTTCCTGTCTGGACTCAAGATATCCCTGCCCCCACTGTTTTTACTTGCCAACCCCTATAGTTGAATTCTCATTCTGTACATGGTTTACCACGGTATCTTAAAACCGTCCTCAGTGATGCTGCTCAGAGTTTGCCTTGTTTCTCAATAAGCTGCTTGAGCAAAACACAAACGCTTCCCATAAATCTTTCCGCCCTCTGGGAACATTTTATTATCCTTATACCCCGGTGATAGATTTTAAAATCACGGCATTTTGTTTTCTAGCTTTTAAGGTAGAGGTGGCTGTTGACTACAGTGACTAAATCTTATCAGGATATGAGTAATGCACAGTGTCCATGACAAACGGAAGAGCGGTTTATAATACAATACAGTTTTTCTGAAAATTCAAGTAAACATGGTTTTTGTATGTAATCAGGCTATTATTATTAATATCAAGCTAATAATTCAATGCTAAACCACTCATGGAAGGATTTGACAAGTCGTCTTGAGTCATTCGTTGGTGTTTTCTTCAATAGGTGGAGCTGGCGTTGTGGGACACGGCGGGGCAAGAAGACTACGACCGCCTGAGACCTCTATCCTACCCAGACACAGACGTCATTCTCATGTGCTTCTCCATAGACAGTCCTGACAGTTTAGGTAATCACAATGTCCAACACACCAAAACCATTAGCTTGCTTTTCATTTGGAGTCACTTGGAGAAAGCTTGAGTCATCCCCATTGCGGGAAGTTCCTGTGTTTTGTCTGTGAGCGGATGAGCGTCAAGATTACTCTTTTGTCCATGACATCATAGCTGGTTATCTCGACTTGAACATCCTGGTTCTTTCTTACTAAAAATCAGAGCCAGAAATGTTGCTATCTTCTTAGCATGATAAAAGTTTATCGCAGACGGTTCTGCGGGTATTCTTACGAATTCATTGTGTGATTCATCAGATTCATATCGCCTAAATATTTGAGCGGTTATACTGCATCGATGACACATTCCCCTAGCTGTTGTGGGGCTGAATGTTGGTGCGAAACACATGCTTAGTTATGTTGCATAGAAATGACTCTTATATAATAGGATTTGAGTTGTTGGGGCAGATCTCTAATTTTTCTCATTCGGTCTTTGCTTGGGATTACATTCATATTACAAAACAAAGTTTTATAACCATCCAAAGGTCTTAAAGTGATAGTTCACCCAAAAATACAAATTCTGTCATTTACTCTTTTTTTACTCATTTACTTCTGTCATTTACTTAAAAGATATTCTTTTGTGTTTTCTGAAAGAAAGAAAGTCATACAGGTTTGAAATGACTTGAGGGTGAGTAAATGATGACAGATATTTTATTTTGGGGTGAACTATCCCTTTAAGGAAAACAGGCCATAAACAGGAATTCTTTTATCATTTCCTAACTTTTTCTATGAGGAAAATATTCTAAATATCACTGTATTTGTATCCAAAAGGAAGTAAAAACGATAGCTTTGTGAAATTTAATAAAAAAAGCGAGTCATACAATGGCATGAAAGTGAGTAAATGATCAAATAATTATTTCGGTTTCATTTTTGGGTGATCTATTCCTAGAAATGGTCACCGCCCTTTTGAGAAATGTCAACCAAGTCAAACGGGTAAATTGATTGACAGGCTGAGAGGATGTTTGATTTCTTTAAAAGGAAGCATACAGTAGGATGTGATGTGCTATAAGACTGCTTTACAATCTCTACAGCAGTGTTTTGGTATTGATTTTGAAAACATAAACCTTGATTTGGATTAAAAAAAAACTATGCTAAACGTTCTATAAACATCCATTTTGTCTGCATCATTTCACAGAGAATATCCCTGAAAAGTGGACGCCCGAAGTGAAGCACTTCTGCCCGAACGTTCCCATAATCCTCGTAGGAAATAAAAAGGATCTTCGGAACGACGAGCACACGCGGAGAGAGCTGAGCAAGATGAAGCAGGTGTGTTCACCAGAGCCTCCTCTATGAGGAGTTCCATTAAAATGCACTTAGCAGCTAGCATTGCTGTCATTTTAGAAGGCCTGATCATTATCGTTTGTCAAACGTATCATATCGTACCGGAGCGTTCGGTCCAACGGCTGAGTGATGTGTACTGCACCTCAATCCTTAAATGATGTTTCGGGTGCAGTGGTGTTCCCTTTATTAAATCTGGGCAGACGGCCTCAGGTATACTGTAGAAGACCATTAAATGAACTGCATTGACATAATGTGTCATGATTAGACCTGCAGAGAGTCGGCGGCCACAGAAATCTTAATGTCCGTCACTTTAAAGTTCCTTACATCCCCGACCTTTGCGTATTTATCAAATTAGCAAAATGCTTTTAGCTGGCAACGGACCTGGAACTTTAACTTAATTTACTGTGTTTTACGTAGGGCTTGTTCAATGCAGAATGCAGAATAAAAGTTTGTGTTTATAATCATATATGTCTGTGCACGGTGCATATACATTTTGTATTTATAAACATGTATATTTAAGAAAAATATATAAATGCACAGTACACAGACATATATTGTGTAAACACAAACTTTTATTCTGGATGTGATTAATCACGATTAATCGCTAGACGGATCTTGTTTTCAATTAACATAAAGTGAAAATTGCTTGTTTGTTTTCTTAATTTACATTTCTGGAGCCTTGCGTATAAACGTTGCAAATGCAATTTTTCAGTATACGATGCAATTTGTACATTTTTTATAATTATTTAAAATAAACAAAAAGAACATAAAATAAGATGCGTTTCCTTACCTGACCCCAGTTCGTTTCTAATAATGATTTATAATTTGAGCAGTCGGGTGAAATTTTGCTAAATCAAATTCACAACTTCATGTGAAGTACATAAAAACCCTGCAATTTCAAACAGAAGCCGCAATAGAGAGGCAAAAGTTAGAGATTGCTTTTTTTGATCATGATGAACATTGTGATTAAATGAAAAGGCAAAATTCGCTTCTGGATCTTGATGAACGTGATGATTCATTTCCAACTTTGTTTTTTCAGGAGCCTGTTAAACCGGAAGAGGGCAGAGACATGGCGAACCGCATCAGCGCCTTCGGCTGCCTGGAGTGCTCGGCCAAGACCAAGGATGGAGTGAGGGAGGTATTTGAAATGGCCACCAGGGCAGCGCTGCAAGTCCGAAAGAAGAAGAAGAGAAGCGGATGTCTGATATTGTGAGAATTGTCCGGCCGTGTTGATGCCGAATCAGAACATTCTGTTACGACTCCCAGCTAACCAGAATACACCAAACTCCAAAATATATTTGACCAAACAGCATAAATACACTGTACAGTATGTCACATTTCATGCAAAACTAACAGGTGGGAAATATTCAAAAATAAAATCTGCATTAAAAGAGGGCTGGGCAGAAAGACAGATTAGATGTCATGTTACACGCCTTGATCTTTCTTTAAAGGCACAAAATAGTTTCTACTCCAGCTTGTCCTGTAAGATTGAGATCGATAGTAATTGTATTTTTGCACAAATTTTCCTTTTGACCTTTATTCTAAATTAATAAAACGTAGCACAGAATTTGAAGTCAGTGCGTTTGTGAAAGTTCCCTGCAGAATTTGAAAGGACTCACTTTTTCTAGACATAAATAACTATAAGCCAATTAAATATATTACAAAATGCAAAAGGTGGAGTTATATTGGTTATATTATACCCTCTCGTACATTAAGAATTTCACATTTTGAAACAAAGTTTATTATTCTGTTTGACATAAGATACTAAACAGGTTAAACCAGCCCCAGAATATCCTCAGAGACGGGGTCGAGTTAAGTATTAACACGTAACGCAAACACTAAATGTTTAGCTGTGATCGCCTCTGAAGGTTTCCACTACTGAGAAATGTTAAATAAGTACACAATGTGGTTATATATTCGTTTAGGGAGGTTTGTTTGGGTAGTATAAACGGGTTTCGAGTGCCTTCCGAGCTCACACGGAAAGCGTGTGCCTTTGGTTATCAGTCTAGTAATGTGTACGGGTCGAGAAGCAAGTATGGGATGCTCTTGATCAGATGGATGTTTATATGCACATGATCAGTGTTTTAACATTGCATGATAGTTGCTAGTTGCAGATGTCAGTGGCTAGATAAAAACATTACTGTATAGATTCCATTATTTCACTACTGTACCCACTGGTACCATAGAATGTTTGACTTCAGTTACACGTAACTCGATGTCTCCTGTCTGTGTCCGAGCATTGAAATCGAAAGCATGGTGTAGCTTTTTTAGAATAAAAAATATTATATAGCAAGTTTTTCTTTGGGTATTTCATGGTCAATGGGTTTTTCTTGAACGCTTGAGACGTCATGCTGTCGAATTCTACATTATCGAAAGGCCGTGTTATTGAAAGACACCAACTGGTTAAGTATTGGTGGGAATGTGATGTTTTCCAACATTTAACAACCAACTTTAGATTCTTTGAAATGTTGGCGTTTGTCGAGGCGGCATGAACCAACTTACACGGGGCATTATTAACAAACTGACTGTAATGCACTGACTGTACAATGAAATGCACAACACTATTCACAAAATGTTTGTCAACTTTTTTTGTATACTGGTTTATGGAGTCATCAATGAAACCGCATCATAGAAGATGTGCATTTGTGAATAGCACTGGACTGGTTATGTTGTGATGTCATCGTCTGCATGAGCAAATTCCTGGTTACTACAGCAACCAGTCTTTGCATACAGAGCTCCTCATGGAGCTGTAAGATCAATCCTCTGCTGTGTTTATAGGGTCTCTTCCTTTTTTCTGGAAGTGTTAAATATGATTTATTATTCCAGATTTTTACGAGCACTCATAGTAACAATTTGTAAACAGGAACAGCATTGCAGTCGATGTTGAAATGAAGTAAACCAACCTATGTTAATAAAATATTTTTTGGGAAACAGAATAACGTTGTGCTTCTTTTGCGTGAAATTGTGCGAAATGTTGTTCAGCTTGTCGTATTTGTTGTCTTAAAAAGCAGAAGAAAACAATTTGTCTGGCATGGACTTAAAATAATTCGGATATTTGTTTCAGCATGTTTTGCAAAGACAGTTTCACAAAAATGTATTTGTAATAATCATAAATTCCCCAAAAGTTACTTGCAACACACAATATATAAAATATATATTTTTCTGTTTGTTTATTCAAACCCAATAAAAATGTATTATTTTCTAGAAACGTTCCAGTAAAGTGCTAAGAAGCATTTGAAATGCGCAAATCAGCCTTAAATTAAGCGTGCCCAACCAGGTTAAGCTGAAATGAACAAAAGGTAAACAAATACATGATGAAATACGTGACATGAGGATAAATAAGCAAGCCGTTTGCATATTTTGTAATACTCTGGTAATTTTTCAAGCACTGTCATTTTCAGTGTCGACTACCTGAAGAGATTCACACGATATCATACTGACTGCATACTTGAGTCTGCTAGACTGCATAAACCATACAATCTCCATAGTGTTCGCTTGATTCTGAATTATGAATAAAATGCCGTCAATGCAATAAACGAGAAGTTTTCATGATTTTTTATCAATACTGCTTATTGGTTAAAAGCTGAATTCCCTGTTTCTCTTGCAGCAAAGTGATTGTCTGGTTTGATAGTTTGTTGGTCCTCAATGTTCACTTCTCCACTCGGTTTGCACGTGCTGTTGTAGTGGGCTCTCGTCGATATCTGTGCACAAACACACACGGTTGAGTCATGCAAGGTTATAGGGGTGGTTTCCCGGACAGGGATTATATTAAACCAGCACTAGGCTTTAGTTAAATTAGGATATTCAAAAACATACTACTGTACTGGTGTACATCTTGAGACAAATCAATCACACTGACATATTTTAAGATATGTCAATGCAAGTAGTTTTCGATAAAGACACCTCTAACAAAGAAATTAATCTGGGATTAGGTTTAAACCCTGTCCGGGAAACCGTTCCATAAGACTTTGGGACGTGTCGTGTAGGGATGCATACCATCGGAGGTGATCTTTAAAGATGCAAGCCGAGTGACCACATCCTCCTCTCCTTCGGCATCCTTGTAGTCGAAGCCGGTATAACCCTGCTCGAGCTCACAGTACCGGATGAACCTGAGACACAAACGAGACGACACGATCGGTCTGAGGTCCCATTAAAGTTTCAAATTCATTGAGGTCTTTGAGCTCCTTAAGGTCTTACCTCTGCCAAGTAGGATCTTTGTTTAAGATGACCGGGTTTCCCACCACAATGAGCAGTGCTTTGGCACGAGTGATGGCCACGTTAAACCTCTGTGGGCAACAGAAGTCCAACAAATGATTAAAAACTGAACTGGAATTTGAGCTGATTCGTTTCTATGAGCTTCTGTAATAAACTTTCGAACTTCGACTTATTCTTATCACATGTTGTCCGATTCCTTAAATGAACATTTACGAGACCATTTATCCAAAACCATTTAAAGTGCTTTCAAGCTACAAATTAAATCAGTTTGCGTGTTCCCACGTGGTGCTGCAATGCCAAAAAAACCTTCTCATTTGAGAGGAAGCCGATGTTGAAGTCTTGATCCATCTTCACGTAGTTGACGCTGCTGCGGACAGTAGAGACTACGATGACTTTTCTCTCCTGACCCTGAAACTCTTCCACCGACCCCACCTGTAAAACAAACCGATAAAAGTCTCATTCTGACCTCAGAAAGTTTGTTGAGTAGAGAAAACACACAAGCTGACCTTGATCTCTTTCCACTGCTTCAACTCAGCCACGGTGTTTAGAGCTTTGCGGATTTTCTCCACCTTTGAGTTAAAGAGAAACCCTTCAGTTAGAGAGTAAACATTTTCAGCTTTGGCAATTTTTACAAATGTATTATTACAAAAAAATTATACATGCATAACATTTAAATATTCATTTATTTTTTTAAATAAATGATTATTAAAAATGTTTACTGACTGCATTGTACAATGTTTTAGGTGGTTGCTAGGGCTTTGGTATGCAGTTGCTAAAATGTTTTTGGTGGTTGCTAGGGCACTGCTACTGCAGTCTTGCCTGTTTCCTGTAAGGGGCGATGATGCCGATGTCCTGAATTCCTAATTTTGGCAGACCTTTCTTGCCCTGCGTTTGAATGAGCTTTTTGAGGTAGCTGGCGATGACCTCGATCTCAGTCACATTGAAGAATGAGGGACTGTTTTCCTCTCTTTCATCTTTCCCCATCACTCCATGAAATACAACAGGAAATCCCTGTTTATCACAGAAACAAAGCGCTTTAATCACAGATTTACAACATTTGCAGCTAAAAACACTGTTGCATTTGTGTATACTCAACTTATCCAGTGTGGCATCAAATATCAGAAACATAGATAAATTAGTAATTGTATATGTTTTAATAGATTTTTATATACAGCTGCATTAAAAATGATTTTCCGTTTTTCTGAATTTACTACTTATAGGTATGTTTAGGTAAAATGATCATTTTTGCTTCATTCTGTGAACTACTAACAATATTTCTCCCAAATCTCCAATAAAAACATTGTTTCTGTTTGCATGTATTTGCAGAAAATGAAGACTGAAAATAACAGAAAAGATGCTCTGTATTTTTTTCAGACTTCAAATACTGCAAAGAAAACACGTTCAGATTCACTTTTGAGCAATACGACAGTACTATTTGTACATGTATTTAGGAAAAGTTCAAACATTAATTTTTATGTGAAAACCTGGATTTTTATTACAGTTTTCATGTGTCTTCTCATGCTGTCAGTCTTTCACATTGCTGTACTTTATGTCACTCCTGAGGTTTGATTTTGTTGAAATTCAACAGACACTGAACCGAAATGACCACAATACATCTAGAAATGCTGATTAAATGGAAATTTAAAATGCTCTCTTAATTTTTTCCGCCGCCGAATAGAGAATTGAATTGATCACATCGTGGGACATATACGTAATAGACACGGACAACAAATCAGAATAAACAAGCTTTTAGGTCTTTTACCTTCTTAGGAAGATGTTCCCACTGACAGAAAGCCTCTCGCTCTATCTGATCAGCAAACACCTGCAGCTCATTTTCATAGAAAAGCTCATTGGGGATCTTGAGGATGGCAGGGTGAGACCTGGGATGGAGAAAAATGATGAAAGAGTTGAGAACTGGATGATAAGTGATCCCTCAACAAATTCTCACTTTGTAAAAACGATAAAAAAGACCAGCACCTGTAGTTCTGTAGAAGTTTGGTGACAAAGCGACTGTCATATCTAGGGATGTCATCCTGGATCTTCTGATAGAGACTGTTCTGTTTCATCAGCCTTTCCAGGAGTGACTGCCCTGTTATATACCGGCAGATGTTTATTCACTTTTCTCAACAGAAATAAAATCTAGCTAAATTTAGGTTTAAAGGCACGGTTCACTCAAAAAAAAAAAATCCGTCCTTATTTACTCACCCCTCAAGTTGTTCCAAAACTGTATAAATTACTTTGTTCAGTTGAACGCAAAGAAAGATATTTGGAAGAATGTTAGCAATTTTCAGTTCTGTGACATCATTCACTACCATAGTAGGAAAAGTTAAAATTGTAGTTCACACAAAAAAGAAAATTCTGTCATCATTTACTCACCTTCGAGTTGTTGCAAATGTGTATAAATGTCTTTGTTCTGATGAACACAGAAATATAGTTGGAATATTGCTTATAACCAAACAGATCTCAACACCCATTGACTACCATAGTAGGGAAAAAACAATGGTAGTTAAAAGTGCCCCAGAACTGTTTGCTGTCCTACATTCTTCAAAATATCTTCTTTTGTGTTCAACAGAACAAAACAAATGATAAAGTAATGTTTCCTACTATGGGAGTCAATGCGTGTTGAGATCCGTTTGGTTATAAACATTCTTCCAAATATCTTTCTCTGTGTTCATCAGAACAAAGACATTTATACAGATTTGGAACAACTCGAAGGTGAGTAAACGATGACAGAATTTCCATTTTTGGGTAAAGTATCACTTTAATGGTGCCCCAGACCTGTTTGCTTTCCCAAATGCTTCAAAATATCTAATGTTGTGTTCAACAGAACAAAAAAATATACAATATTTGTAGTGAATGATTACTCACATTCATCCAAATAACAAAAAAATGTATACAGGTTTGAAACAATGATGACAGCGTTTTCATTTTTGGGTGAACCATCCCTTTAAGATTACGTCTAGCAAGCAGTATAAGCTTGCTGAAGACATTTCTAAGTGTGAGCAATAGTACTGATATCTAGCACCACGAACAAAGCAATACGGTGGAAAACAATAACGGAGGTCATATAACATCAGCAAGTACCCATTCCATATAGCTGTGCCAGTGGAGATCTCAGGACGGGGCCCAGTTGTTGAGGGTCTCCGGCCAAAACCAACTGACCCTTCGCCGGGTCGAGCAGACCTGAAGCACAGAGAGGACAATGTAAGTGAAAAAACCACTCCTTTGCTTCAATCACGTTTTAATTTTCCTTCATTTACCCGCTATCCCGATGACACACTCGGGCTCCACGGCCTGTCCAGCCTCATCGATGAAAATGTGTGTGAAGTGGCCCTTAGCGACGCCGCCCGACACCAACCTGTGGAGCAAGCAAACAAAATTAATATTCATTTACAGCACAGTCTAGATGCCTCACGCCAGCACAAACTACAGTAGCCTGACAGTAAAAAAAATGATGATTTGACATTAGTGTTACAAGAACCAGGATTTAGGTGGCATACAGTATTATTGTTAGAAGAAAGTGTGCTGTACCTTCCTGCGGTGACCAAGGTAACCACGACGACCCTGTAGTCCATCATAGCTTTAGCCGAAGGTAAGGTGAAGGATTGCTCAGACTCATTCCAGTTGCTGTGTTTCTGTTTATAAACAGTCGACAGTAGGACGTTACAATTGTATTTGCTAGCATATCAACGCATGCTTTTTGAACACGTTTTTCAAATATCGTATTTTTTGGAATGTTGTGTTTTTTTAAATCTTGATTTTCCATCTCACCAGCAGTTTCTTTGGTACAGAGCTCGAATCTCTACTCGATGCATACAGACGATAGAGGTGATGGCCATCCACGAATCCTAACAACCTCTCGCACAAGAGATCACAGGCGCTATTCGAGGGAGCGCACGCGAGGATATGGACCTTGTCGCCACTCTTATTCACCTAACACAAACAACAATACACACATCACATGGACTGTCTGTCGCAATAGGTTGCAGTAAACCAGAATAAAACAATGACATCACCTGTTTTATGGATTCTACCATGGTGACAGTTTTGCCCGTGCCGGGAGGTCCAAAGATCAGGTAGGGTGCAGGTTTGGATACGCCCGACAAGATGTGCTGGACTGCCGCCTTCTGCTCTGGGTTCTTCTCTAAATCTTTGTTGAACATTCTGAAGGACAAACACGGTAAAGCTTTGCATTGTTCTGGAAGTGTACAGACAGGCTCTGCTTGTTGTTTTGTTCCGTCTGCTGACATCACCGAGGAGGTTCCAGCACACGTCTGTGCATGTGTTGACGTATTGTATCTGTGTATAGAGAAGAGGTGTGTGTGTGTGTGTGTGTGTGTGTGTGTGTGTGTGTGTGTGTGTGTGTGTGTGTGTGTGTGTTAGGGCATACTGACCTGAGATTTGGCAGTGTTATCTCAGTGATGTTATGATCCGTGGGGAACAGAACTCCTCCCAGGCCGTGATGAGCAGCGAGCTGCACCGCTCTGTGCTGGAGTTTAATTGGGAAGCGGTTGATGTTGAACTCCACGTCAAACTTCATGTTAGGGAGAAACCTCTGGAGAAGTCTTTGAACACAGAACAAGACCGGTAAACTAGTCAAACATTTTTGTTTATTGAGATTCAAGAAAATACTATATTACTGGAAATAGGCTAAATAAAAATGAGAAATGTTGCCTCAGCTATAAACTGAAATAAGTTTGACTAATACAATTTAGTCACTAAAATGATTAAATAAAAATCAGTAAAAAATGTTTTAAAACAAATAAAAAATAAATGTAACATATATATATATACAGAATATATAAAAATAAATAATAAAATTAAAAAAGCACGACGCAAAACTGTAAAAAAATTAACCAAATACAAACATGAAAAGTGAATAAATAAAAATAAAATTTGATTCAAAATATGAATAAAACAATACAATTTTATATAAATTTATATAATTAACTTTGGATATGCATTACGTCCAAACATTTAAGGTCACTTACTCTATTAGCTTTGTTAAAGGGATAGTTCACCAAAAATGATTTTTTTAATCGCTCACTCTTATCATCTTAACATAAAAGAAGATATTTTGAAGAACGTTGGTAACCAAACAACATTGGCCCCCATTGACTTCCACTGTATGAACACAAAACCACTGAAACATTTCTCAAAATATCTTTTGTGTTCCACAGAAGAAAAAGTCACATACAGGTTTATGAGAGTACAATATGAGAGTAAATAAATGATGACCGTTTTTATTCTTTAGTGAACTACATCTTTAACACTGTTTATAATTGTCCTTATGTGACGTTTCATTCCCAATTTCTTACTTCTTAGAGAATCCTAATTTAACTTTCTCCAGCTCGACACGATGGACGAAACCCTCATATACGGTGACGGGGTTGCTCTTGTCCCCTGACACGAAGACATTGAGATGATCTCCTCTCAACACAGACGGTCTGTTCTCTGCCACTCCAGGTACCTGAGATACAAGAACAAAACAAAGTCATCCAAAACGTACAGTGAAAAATCTTGCCTAAGAAAGTAACAGGCGCCTCTCGCTCACTTTAAGAACCAGCAGCTTCTTGTTGATTTTGTCCTGGGTCATTGTCTTATTGTAGAGGTCGTACTTCTTGATGTCCACCTCCATCTGTATCTCCTCCAGCTGTAGGAGGAGATGGAAGCGCTCCGTGTACATCTTCATGCACAGCTCCTTCTCCAGGACCCGTCTGAGAGCACACAGAAACTAGTTTGATTACACAAATATGCAGAATGGAAAAAAGAATGAAAATGCAAAAGGCACATGCTTGCCTCACTCTGGGAAGTTGCAGCTTTGCAAAGGCAGAAAGACGCTCGGAGTCCTCCAGCATGTGTCGGGCCAGAAGCTTTAAGTAGGGGGGGTACTTGTAATCACTGAGCTTGACCTGAGCAAGCCTGGAAAAACTAGGAAAAATGGGATGGAAAGAGGAACAGTTTAACAACATTAAATCATCTTCTTATTTTAAGCTTCTAAATGAAATGCATATATTGAAATAGTCATTATATCGTGGACAAACAGACACGCATCTAAACAAACAGACAGACAGATCGATCTAACCTCTCAGGCCGAACCCCAACTTCCACAATCCTGTCCCCCGGACGGAGTCGTCGGTTTTGTTTGGGGTTATACGGGCTCTTTGGGCCCAGTTCTGCGGCTAGCTGTGTCTGGACCACTGCCTCCAGTTCCCTGACTATACAGAAAGGTTTAGCAGCACCGGGGGGCTCCGACTCCGGGCAGAACTCAAAGTACATGGTGGCTGGAAAGTGTCCGTGAAACTGGACATTGTAGTGGACTTCGACAGCATAACTCTCATCTGTTGATTAGAGGTCACACATGAATAGGTTGTCGCTGCTCATTCATATGTCTATGCATTCGATGGAGGTCTCAGGCTCGTCCTCACCCGGGCACAGGAGAAGAGGGGAAACGCGGTTGACTCTCCGGGCGTCCACTAGAGTAAAGCAACGCATGTTGTGGAGAGCCGTGTAGTAGGTGAAGTAGACGCAGCTCTGGCCCCGATTCACAATGTGAAACTTAACTACAAACAGCTCGCCCAGTTCTTTGATAATGAAAGCTATCTTTCCATTGGTGGCCTTGGGGTCAGAGGTTATTTCAACACCACATTTGTCCTGGATGAGTTTAGCCCTGAAACAGAGAAGCATGTGACTGTGAGGTGAAATGTCTTTAGGAACGGCTTCGAATAGCAATAAACCGTCCAAAGCATGTGATCGTATCATCTTTTCCACACAAGCATTAATGTGTTCTTGGCCATCAGATATTTTTCCCCTATCCCAGGGAAACATAACTGTCATTGGCAACACTTACATAGTCCAGTTTCTTTCTATCACCAACAGTTCAATTCAATTTGATCCAATAAACCAGTAGAAATACGACATGGGCCGTCTGACACTTCGCTCACCGTTTCACTTTGAGCTTTTTGAGAATTTCTCGAGCCAGCTTCTTCTTCGAGGTCAGGACCGGGTTACTGGGAGAAGAGGATGCTGGGATTGAATCTGGGGCGGCTTCCTTGGCGTTCTTCTGCGTGAAGGATTTCCACTGGTCGCAGTAATACACACGCATCTGTCAAAGGAAAAACACACTTTGAGAATCACTTCAAAACGACTCAAATGTGACATTCATCTAGTCAATATTTCATATCACCTGTGGTTTGCCATGGAAAATGATTTCCCCAGGTCGTGTACTGGCTTTATTGAACACTTGTAAGGCGTAGACCACATTGGAAAACTTGGGTTCCTGGCTTCCGTTCCTAAAACAATGTTTACCAAACAGTTACAGTGTTATTCAAATAGTTATTCAAACTTGAATAATATTAAAACCAACAACAACACTACTTGATTCAAGCTAAACAGAGGTTATTGCATTAGCCAGGTGTGGTTAGTATTGACATAATATGTGACACTTACAATATACTGGTTTAGACCAGCAAAATAACATCACAAGAACTGTCCGAGTGGTTTATTTGCAAGTGTGGTTTTACACATGACAAACTATTTAAAACCACAGAAAGACTACAAACCTTTTAAACTCTAAGTTGTAAATGTCCTGAAGCTCCTTTTTGTTTGTTTTTGATATCCTCTCCCCCAAAAACGCTAGGAAATCTAGTCCTACTTCGTATGATGCTTTGAGAGAAGGCATTGTTCTGTCGGTTCTGTGTGTAAGTGATGTATGTTTAGTGTTATTTGGTCCACTCCATGCGATTCCGGAATCGAAACTGTACAGTCAGTCACATAACGTGAAACTCAGTTCAACAGTGATCGCTGGGTTCGTCAACAAATTACAGTGGCAGAGTCAAACGAAAGGTTTTTGAATTATGTATCACAATTGAAATAAATCATTCGACTTCCTGGCTTCTCACTAAGTTATAATATTCGTGTAAATCAGTTTTTGTTATAAAGTTTCAGAAGTAATAAATGTTAAAAAATAAAATTATATTTAGAATTCGTTTCAAATTGTTTTGCGACGCTACCTAAATATGTGAGGCGGAGCAGGAACGACACTTATCTTTGATAGTGAAATGTATGGATGGGAATATTTAATTCAATCTCAACAGGATTGGTCGATCAAATTTATATAAATTAGGCGTCGTCATTTCCGTCAAATCATAGAATCGAGTTTAATTCAGACAGTGTTTCTCTGACTGTATGCGTAACCAAATATGGCTTAATATTGTTTTATTCACTGAGCACAACGATTGGCATTTATATAAGGATTTAACTGTTGAGTGAAATTAATTAAGCAAGCAATTGTGCTTACAGTAAAATATTACCTCAATACAAAAAAAATGAATGAAAATTAACAACGTGTAAAGTGTTCCCCATGTAACGTTGAATCAAAATATTGCAATAGGACAATTATTAATAATATTAATAATACTAAATATCTAAAATATGTTTTTTTCCTTAAAATTGATCAAATATAATTAAATACAGTACTATATAATGAAATACACTCTAAAGTTTCATTCATAACATAATGCAATTTTGAAAATGTTTCATGTTTATGATTTTACTCCCGTCATGCAATTTGACAGGGCAGGTCCAGTCGAGCCAAGATGGCGGACTTTGAGGAACAGCTTACCGACGAGGAGAAGGTATGTGATTATTGATTCAAACTTCCTGATTTATCTCTCTTAGTCTGTTATTTACACATATCATTTTTTATTGTCCTATACAGTTTAAATGTATAACCAGTTAAGATGGATGTTTTCAAATATACGAGATCCGCGATGAGGGCTGCGCTAGGGAAGCTAACGTTAGCGAGCTAACTGTTACCGTATATTAAACTCGCGCTATGATCGACTCCTACATCCCCCAACCAGAATGTGTGCTTCGTGACTGAAATGTGCAATTATTACGATTATCCATTTTCGGTTGAAGACAAATTTCCACTATAAGATTTCTGCAGTTTTACCTTACATTGCCAGCGTAACGTTAGTTTAGTTTACGCTGTAACGTTAAGTAGTGCTGGAAATAATTAGCGTATCAAAATAATGCAAGATTTGTTTGATTTTAATAAACACCCTTTATGCTAGTATAGCGAAGTATGTTCCTATATATCGGGCTCATGCAGTGACTCTTCCTGATATCTCGTTTCACTAAGTCCGTGTGAGTTTAGTTTAGTTTCCCCATGTTGCCATATATAGGTATTAAGTTTGACATAAAAGGATTCGTTTCATTTGTCAAGTTATTTTTCATGTTATCGAATGTCTCAGGGGGAAGTGCTTTGGGCTGTAAATCGCACTGAAACGGGGGGCGCAACTTCAGTTCTGGTGTTGTTTGTATTCTCAGCTGAGTGTCGGCGACCCAACCCTCTTTCTTGCATGCTCTCACATGCGATCGGCTCTTCCCGTCGCGCTCCCCCTCCCACCGTACCCGCGCCGATGCAAGCCACAGGCTGTTCCCGTATGCGAACTCGCCTCTGCTAACCCGAAACAGTCATGTGGTTAGTCATGTTGAGGCCAGTTGAAGGAGGAAAGAAGCATTTCAGAAATGCCTCGATGTGGAAAGCGTGTTGCAGCGGTATACCGAACTAGACTTTATGCGTCGTGATGATAAATTATGTCGAATATCAGCGTTAGACAAAAGGCTGCAGAGTTGCCAAACTTGTCTTGCACTTCAGGGCACGAATATTCTGTGCCGAAAAAACGAAACACGATGCACTTGTTTTCAGTTCACTATTACAAGTGTTATTATGATACATGATTATTGTTACAATCCTATTGTAAGACAACAGGAAGTGTTTAATCCATCTTTTAATCATGAAGTATTTACCAGTCTGGTCATGTCACTCCTTGAAAGAAGTCACGGAAGTGAAGACTAAACAAAAAAATCTACAGTTTCCTTCCTTTTCAGTAATAAAGGTGTGAACAAGATTTCAGCCTCAACAGTGCTTTGTTGGTTTACTGAAAGAAAAATGCCTTGTTTTTTTTTTTTCAACAAGTTCTGTATTTTCAGTTTGTTCTCAACCGGTATTGTATTCTGAAAAAATATTGTTATGCAGAGTATTTCGGAAACAACAAACGTGTCTGGGACAAAAAAAACAAAATCGGCCAATAGTTTGTTTGTTAAAATCGGTATCAGCCAAACAAAGTCTGTGCCTCCCTAGTTGTGATTGAAACAAAATATGTTTATATTCTTCCATAATATTTAGTTTTAAAAAGACAAAATATACTGGTCTATATGTGGCCTTACAAGATTATTTATCTTATAGTGCATTTACACTGTATTCTTATTTCATAGGGATATAAATGTTTGCTTGGATTTTATTATATTTTTTTTACAAAATAATGTAAGAAATCGTTGAATGGGGTCATGATATACTTTTGTTATTGTAGTAAGATTTGTAATTATTTAAAAAAATTATGAAGGGACACCATAGTTTAATATACACTAGGTTAATATAATATTGGTCTATATGTGGCCTTACAAGACTGTGGGTTTCGCACTGGACTCACAGAAATCCTGGAATTAATCCAGAATAAAGTTCTGTCTTCCCTGCTGTGCCTTGCCATGAAACCTGGGCTTACTGCTTACATGTGCACTCCTAAGAAAAGACTCTGTTGACACGGAGATGACCAAAGCTGAGAGTTTACCCTTCTCTCTGTGCTTGTATGTGTTGTGTGTGAAATATGCCTTTATTGTATTGCCTGAAAAAACACCTCATACAAGCGTGAGAACATTTTTGCGATACATGGGAGGCGTATTTTCAATGCTCTATTTCAATTTGCGCATTTTGAGGGGTAGTGGAAACCTGGATTGTGAGAACTTGCACATGTGAGGGTTCACGTGAGGCATCATAAAAGTCATTTATGTGTGCTCAACGTATTTTTGAAACAGGTTAGGGGTTTTCTCAGGCTGCTCGCGTAACTTCTGTTTTTGCACAGGTCCGCATTGCTGCAAATTTTGTCATCCACGCTCCTCCTGGAGAATTCAACGAGGTCTTTAACGGTGAGAAGCACATGTCCACAGATGTCAGAAACACAAAGCAGACGCCAGGCTTCCTTCAATTTAACTCACTAACATCATCATAATGTTCACAGCGTATCACATGACACCTTTACTTTGGTTTCAGATGTGCGGCTACTGCTTAATAATGACAATCTGCTCAGGGAAGGGGCGGCTCAGTAAGTAACCCTATATCTTACCGTATATGATTTCACATTGGGTTACCGTCTCATTTATGACCGTCTTCTTTATAATCAAGATTCAGTTTGACAGAGATGCTGAATACACAATTAGTTTATAATCTGCAATAGAAATGCATCTATTAAACATCATGATACTAGATATATAAAAGCTTTTCTTGTTGAGAATCAGATTATTTTAATGCTTGTAATTTTTCTTTTTTAACGTAACGTGTTTTTTATATTAATGACAGTGCTTTTGCCCAGTATAACATGGATCAGTTCACACCTGCTAAACTTGATGGACACGAGGATCAGGTAATGAACATTAACATTTTAAAGGGAAAGTGCACTCAAACATGAAAAATACTCACATTTCTGTTTTCCACAACACACAAGATGACCACGTCAGTCGTCTTCATTATATGGAGGATGAGCAGTGTCCACGTTTTTTAAATTCATTCACAACGAAAAGAAAGCAACATGGGTTAATAATAGCATGGTCTTCATAATTGGGTGAACTAACTCTTTACACATTAAACTCAACATGAAATCCAAACATTATTTACTATTTAACTCGATAACGGTTTCATTTTTACTTTTTTATAATTCATCAGAAAACATTATTTCAAAGAACGTGTAAATATCCATACTTAAACTGCCTTCAAACTACAGGTGTTGATCACAGAACATGGAGATCTTGGCCACGGTCGGTTTTTCGACCCTCGAAAGAAGCTGTCGTTCAAGTTTGACCACCTAAGGAAAGAGGGGACTGATACTCAAGCATACGAGGGCGAGTCGGCCCTCAGACCCTGGAGGGATGCCTGCGACGAAGCTCTGAGGGCGTACGTCAAAGACCACTATCCCACTGGAGTTTGCACTGTGAGTTGCGAGTTAAAGAGGCAATTTGGCCAATGATGAAAAGTACTTATTGTTTTTATTCCTTGAATGAATTTGTGCATTTCTAACTGGTATTTGCTTTGTTTTTAGGTTTACGGGAAGACTATTGATGGACAGCAAACCATCATCGCCTGTATCGAGGGTCACCAGTTTCAACCCAAGAATTTCTGGTAATCTTTCGGCACCCATATCTTGTCCTTATATCTATCTAGCATACGTTTTGTTTTGTACTGTTGAACACTTACAAGCACGGAAACCTTTGGCACCATCTCTGGTGCTCATGTGGGCTGCTCTGGTTCGAGTCCAATACCAGCTAGCACATAAGAGTTATGTATAAACTCATTCTAGGTGATATATGTTCTCCACCCAGATCATGACCCTACTGAACTATCTGCCATTGTGTATCTTTTGAATGGAGAACAGGTGCGCTAGACAGTAAAGGTCGCTTGACACGTTGTGTCTGACAAAATAGCTTTGCTCTTTCACACACAGACATCATCTCATGGATTAATGGCACAATAGCACATATTTCCTTAACACTGAAATACCAAGTATTGAAGTATTACATACAATGACTCATTTGAAAGAAGTGTTGTTAATTTTATCCAGCAATTTCTGTGCTTATCAATCATTTAGAATTTTACGACATGCATGTGGCATTACACACAACAACTATCTTTTCATCCTGTGAACCTGAGCTTTCATTTCTTCACACAGGAATGGCCGCTGCAGGTCAGAATGGAAGTTCTCCATTTCTCAGCCCACCGCTCAGGTGGTCGGCGTGCTGAAGATTCAGGTTCATTACTATGAAGACGGTAACGTGCAGCTGGTCAGCCACAAGGACGTGCAGGAGTCTTTGATCATCAACGTAAGTTGTTCATACTTGAGCTCTCCTCGCTTTTACAGGAAGTCCTGGGTTCATGTAAGGAATATCTGGCTATGCTTTGAGTGACGTTGGAGATGGTGTGGTGCTCTATTTTTAGATGTGACACAGACAGGAAAAGGAGTGTTTTTGGACATTTGGTATTGAGTTCTTCGTCGGGCATGTTTGCTATTTTGTTTTGTGGCCCGATTAAAGGAATAGTTTGCCCAAAAATGAAACCCTCATGCCATTGCAGTTGTATATGATTTCCTTTCTTCACTCGAACACGAACAAATAATGCTGCTTCATTATCTTTTCATTATTTTGTTGTACTTGTAATTATTTTTTTACCCTGTTGTGTTGGTGGTGAATCATTTAAAGAATCATGATGCAAACTAATGGGTATAGATGTTTCTAAACTGGAATTATGAATATTGACTGTGAATATTTGTGCACTGTTAATGAATAATGCCAAAGATTGTCTAAAAATAATTGTTTGAGCACGGTTTGCATTTTTGTGATGGCCCTAATAATTGATGATCTTTTTGCTTTAAACAGAATGAGAGACAGACTGCCAAGGATTTTGTCAAAATCATTGAAAACGCTGAGAATGACTACCAGGTTTGTTTTCAAATGGTTTTTGTTTGGTGGATTGCTTTGTTTTTGACTGTATTCACGGTATAGCACATTTTCTCGTACCTTATTGCTTAAACATGTATAATGACATCAGTCATGTGCTTTCCAGACGGCCATTAGCGAGAACTACCAGACGATGTCCGACACCACCTTCAAGGCCTTACGCCGGCAGCTTCCCGTCACCCGTACCAAGATCGACTGGAACAAGATCCTTAGCTACAAGATCGGCAAAGAAATGCAAAACGCTTAGACACACGGCATGCCTTCGCTACTGCTCGCGTCACAAGCAAAGAGACAAGCAACGGGGGCCCATATCTAAACCCGAGTTAAAGGCAGGGCCGAGAAGGAAAGTCCTTCGAGAAATGTGTCTGTCATATTTTTTTGTTTTCCAAAAGCCACGGTTTGACCTCAGCTGAAGAGACTGTCTCCTTTTCTGTATTGTAGGAGGGCTGCAAGCGTGTTTTAATGGGTTTAGCAAAAGGTTTTTGCTGTTGAACAAATACCTCCCGCGACACCAGTGTATAGCGTCATGTATAGACCCCTTATATCAGGTATGCCCACCCCCTACCCTAGATCAGCGCTCTAAAACCTCCACACACTGAACAATTTACTGCAGTCGCACTTATCCCCTATGATCAATTGAGTAGATTCGTTTTTGTTTGTTTGTTCTGCAACTTGACACTTGAAAGTTTTGCCTTGTGCCGAGTTGCAATTGTTTAACAATTATGTAGCCCATGAAAGCTCTCAGTCTGGCTCGTCTGTCATAAAAAAATCATCTCAACATCTTGTTTTCCAGCGTAATAATTGGGTGCCATTGTATATGAATGTGCTGTCAATTGATCACATGTAGGGTTGTGCCAAAGTGAGCGTTGTGTTTGTACAAGATGTCATTTCAGGTTACTGTTCCACATGGAAATGGTCCCGTCGTCATACTCTGGTGTCTTAGAATGGTATATATACTGTATGCAGTTACACAAAATATTTGTTACCCCTCACATCAGCCTCCTACCCTAGCTTTTATTGCTAACTATTTTTTACAAAATGTAAGAACAAATATGATCCCAGAGGAATAAATGATTTGCACCAAACTGACTTCTTGATGTTTTTCATTATTTATTTTATAGTGCATTTACACTGTGTTCTTATTTCGTAGGGATATAAATGTTTGCTTGGATTTTATTATAATTTTTTACAACAAAATAATGTAAGAAATCGTTGAATGGGGTCATGATCAGTGTTGGGTAAATTACTCTGAAAAAGTAATTAGTTACTAATTACATATTCAATAGCGTAATTAGATTACTGTACAAATTACTCTCTCCAAAAAGTATTTAGTTACTAATTACTTTCTATATCCTATATCCACCTTGATTAGTTAAGTGATTCAAGGATAGACATGAAAGGGATCTTAATTCATTCAGATAAATAATAAAACAACATAAAGTAGTATTATTAACTGACCAAAGTATTACAAATGTGTGAATTAAACATTAAAGCACAGATTTTAAAGTTAGACTTTGAATTTTTATGTCAATTCCACTATTGCACACACGTATACACAGAGTATTTAGTTTAATTACATCAGAAGTAACTAATTAAATTACAGTTAAATTAAATGTAATGCCTTACTTCACATTTTCAAGGGAAATGGAATTAAATTACAGTAACTAATTACTTAGTAACTAGTTACACCCAACACTGGTCATGATATACTTTTGTTATTGTAGTAAGATTTGTAATTATTTAAAAGAATTGTGAAGGGACACCATAGTTTAATATACACTAGGTTAAATGTTCCCATGACTAACAAGTCGATTTTATATAGCGTAATGTACTATATTATACATTTGATATTATTTTAAATCCATTTATAACAGGTAACTAAATTCTGTAGTGTTGTGTTTTGTCAGACCCTCCCTGAAATCGTAAAATGTTGGTTTCTGTCTAAAAAATGCCAAAGATTGTCTTCAGACTGCTTTCAGTAGTGCTAAGTATTCAAGTATGGCTGTATTACAATAGCATGACATTTTTAGTACATACTATGCGCGCCGCGGTATACACCGCTAAAAAGGACGGTATGTAAGACTTATTCCAAAAATAAACCATTTCACTATTCACTAAAAACTAGAAGTATGTACTGCACGGTCTGCAGTAAACTAGTATTCTAATCGCACGCCCCGCGTTCGAAGTTGCGTACTGTGACAATATTCTCCCATACTATTTCTCACATAGGCCTACTCAGAGCTGTTGAATATGAGTTACGACGCTCGATCTCGCCGCCGTGTGGTCACGTGGTTCATGGAGCCCTCATAGTTCGAGCAAATCCGTGCTGTCAACCAATTTAAATGGATTTTAGCGGGACAGATAACAGCAACTGTATTTGCATAAATGTGACTAAATATTAGCACATTGTGTACACTGATTCATACGTTGACTACATGTATAGCAGCATTTTATCTTGGGAGTAATATGAATGTAAGATCAGTCTTTTTTTATTTTAACATTTAATTTCAACTGCCAACTCGTTAAAATGTAAAAACATGCAGTTATTTCACCAAATGTACAGCAAATCCGTTCGGGAGACACTGAAATGAATGGGTTTCAGTGCAATGTTTGGATTGTTCGCATTCCATTCTTCCTATGGCGGTCTGTGATTCAAGATTCAAAGAAGCTTTATTGGCATGATAAAACATTTTTTTACATTGCCAAAGCACAGAAAATGTTTAATAAAAACATGCACAAATACAGATTAAGATAAAGTAAAATAAAAGTATATATATATATACATCTCAATATAAACAGAAAAAGAGCAAAGTGTCGTAACTCTCATATTCAACGGCTCTGGACCTACTGATTTTCGCATCTGCATAGTACAAAAGTGGGTGATTTCGGACGCAAGCAGAGGTTTTGGCTATGAATAAACAAGAGCTGCTCCCCCTGCTGGAGACTATCAGCACTGCATCTCTCCTCCAGTATCCCATGATTCTAATGTTTACGGCCGATGGGTGAAAGATGGCGGACAGCAGCGGCATTAATCCTCAATCGCCCGGTTTCACCGAGAAATTAAAATCGTGGCTGTGCTGGTCGTGGACGTACATATGCGCGCTCTGGTTCGCTATGGTGTTGACGATGGTGTACGCGCTTAGAAGTCCTCTGAAGTTACAGGAGACCGTGAACGCAGGTGCGTGTTCCCTCATGAAAATTAACCGTGGTTTATTATAGTAAGAGTATAGTAACCGTGTTTTTGTTGACACGTTTATATAATCATTATCATAGTTTTACTGCAAACATTATGAAGTTATTGTAGCGGTTACATAGTTAATTTGTGGTTGCTGTGGTTTTACTACAAATAACGTTACCATTATTTTGGTAAAACCATGGTTATTTTTCGTAAGGGTTTGTGATGCTTGGAAAGTTAAGCATTGGATTTAGTTGATATCTCTGTTCGTAAATACCATAAAGACACAGTAACTGCAATGAGAAACGGCTAATGTAGTAATAATAATAATAATAATTCCTTACATTTATTACATTGTAGTAATTATTATAACGTATGACAATATACTACAGCTTACTACTGCTCATGTAGACACAGTATGTTTATTGCTTAAATAAACAATGCTTTATTCTCTGCATTTTGTTATTGTTGTTCATATTCAGATCTTGTGTAATTTGTTGTCAAATGGTGTGCATTGTTTGGTGAATGAGATATTTTGTCTGAACATCGGTTATGAAATTATGAACAGATGTTGACAAATGGATGGATTGACAGGTGTTCTCATTGGTGATAAATTTGTGTATTCTTCTTTATTCAAAGTCATTGTGTCTCTCAGGTTATCATTTTGTTGTTCGTCCACAGCATCTGTATTTTTAAACACTCTCACACCTAAATTCTATGTGGCACTCACCGGCACATCCTCTCTCATCTCTGGCCTTATTTTGGTAAGTGTACTTGTACTTACATTAACTTTTACACATTTGGTAAAACACCTTTTATTCCAAACAACATGCGGTAAAAAATTTTCATCATTTTGTGTGTTCCCTGGGATTCAAATCTGTGGCCTTTGCGCTGTTGTCGCAATGCTCTACCAATCGAGCGACGGGAATAATTTGATTTGAAAATAACTAAAGATTCTGTCAAACACCTTGTTTTTATTAAACATCTCTATAAAAGATGTTTTGAACTGAAAAGATAAAAGATAATTGAACTGTAAGACTGTAAACTGTAAAAAAGTCATTTTTGATGCTTCGCTGTCGTTTGAGCCTTTTATTCAGAATACGGTTAAGACATCCTTTTTCCATCTGAGAAATATAGCTCGCTACGTCCTTTTTGTCCTTTTCAGTTGCTGAGAGGTTGATCAATTCTTTTGTTTTTTTCACATATTGACTATTGTAATGGTCGTCTTGCTGGAGCATCTAAAACCTCCATTAACAAACTACAATATGTACAAAACTCGGCTGCTAGAATTCTGTCTGGGGCCAGGTCTGGTGATCATATTTCTCCTGTTTTGGAGTCTTTACACTGGCTCCCTGTCAGGTACCGTATTGATTTTAAAATCCTTATGTTAACCTTTAAGGCTTTGCATGACCTGGCTCCTCAGTACCTGTCTGATCTCTTATTGCCTTACACACCATGTCGAAATCTGCGTTCTTCTCAGTGTGGTCTTTTCGTTGTTCCCAAGACACGGCTTCGCTCCATGGGTGATAGAGCACTCTCCTCATATGCTCATAAGGCCTGGAACTCTCTCCCGGCTGACGTCAAGGAGGCAAATTCACTAGCGACTTTTAAAGGGGTCATATGCCGCGAATACGTGTTTTTCTGTGTCTTTGGTGTGTCATGCCCATGCATGTATTAGACACGTAAAATTGCAAAAATTAAGTGTGGGAACAAAAGATGCATTCTATCTAAAAGCGAATGCTCACCCAGACCTGCCTGAAATGCCTCGTGTAACCACACCCCCACAAATCTACGTCAGTTCGTGGTATGACTTGACTAAGACCGCCCAAATGTATGTAAGGTGGGCGTACCTGTCAGTACAATTGCGTTGGAACCTGATGTTCCAAATATGGTAAGAGGCGTTACATTTTCAAGTACTCGACCAATCACTACACACTGGTTAACCGGCCAATCATAGCACACCTCGCTTTTCAGAGCGATGAGCTTTGTAAAAAATCTGCGCGTTTCAGAGAGGTGGAGCAAAGAGGAGATACAAACATGCACGGTATGTTGAAAATACAGCGTTTTTAAACCTTAAATCGTGTATACACATTGCATTACATCTGAAACAAACGATAATATTCGTTTTAGCCACGTCATATGACCCCTTTAAATCTCTTCTTAAATTAAAACGGTTATTTTAGGATTGCTTTTACTTGATTGGATTATTTGTTGTGTTGTTTTACAAGGTGTTGTCATTGTGTTGTCTGCTGTGATGTCTGCTGTGAAGCGCTTTGAGAAAGCAACTTTTAATGGCGCTATATGAAATAAATGTATTGTTATTATTATTATTATTATTATGACGCTACACATAACAGATGAAAATTGACATCTTCTGTCATCCTGCAGATATTCGAGTGGTGGTACTTTAGGAAGTACGGCACCTCATTTATCGAGCAGGTGTCTGTCAGTCACTTGCGTCCTCTGCTGGGAGGAGTGGAGAACAGCAGCTCTGCCGGCCTCTTCTCTTCTGTCAATGGGGATGCCGAACAAAGATCCAACGTCGCAGGTTTGTGATATATACTGTTTGTCGTTAATGTCCTTTTAGACATTATAAAGTAAATGTAACGTGCTGATTTTTTTTTAGAATGTAAAGTTTGGAGGAATCCCTTAAACTTATTCAGAGGTGCAGAGTACAGCAGGTATGTTACGTTTACGTTTGTTGTTCCTATTGCTTAACTGGTAAGAAAGGTCATGGGTTCGTTCCCAAGGTTGACACATAATGGATAATCTTGACTACTAAATGCATAAATGTCATGTAAAAATCTTATTGGAGAATTGTAGTAAAATGTTGTATTTTGGGATAAAGAATGTTTTAGAATCAAAAGCTCTCACTTTTTGTCCTCTCTCAATAAAAGTGGCCAAAGATGAAAGTAAACATGTTCCCCCTCAGGTACACATGGGTGACGGGGAAAGAGCCCCTGACGTACTACGACATGAATCTGTCAGCACAAGATCACCAGACTTTCTTTTTGGGGGACACTCAACAGCTCAGACCAGAAGATGCTGGTAAGTGTTATGATCTTTCTGTCTATAAAACATGACCAGAACTGAGTTTAGACAGGGATGTAACTTGCTCGCATCCATACCGAATGACTTCATACATTTCTCTCTCTCATTTGTTCCACAGTAATGCAGAAAGCCTGGAGAGAGAGAAATCCACAGGCACGCATTCGAGCAGCTTATCAAGCCATCGAACTAAACCGCGAGTGAGTTTCCAGACTGTCCTTTTCACTTCAGTCTAAAGTAACGTAAAGTAACATAAAGTAACTTTGTCGGCACGCGCGTCTCGATCAGTCACATTGCTGTTGTTTCAGCGATTGTGTGCAAAAATGCACAGCTTACTTTAGTGATGATGGTTATGTCAGGCAGTGCTTATAAACGGTGTGCATGATTTGGCTTTGAGTATGTCATAACCAATCAGATTTCAGATTACATAACGAAATGGGATTATAAGAATGAACAACATACTAAATCGCAGTACGTTGCTTGTCTCCATCGTGTGCATGGTTTTGTTCACGCTAGATGTGCCGCGGCATACGTGCTCCTGGCTGAGGAGGAAGCCACAACCATCGCAGAAGCCGAGCGACTATTTAAACAAGCGCTTAAAAGTGGTATGAACTTTCACAACTTCACACTCACATACGATGCCACCTTGTTGCTAATGCACAATTACGTTCCTGTTTTCACAGCTGGTAAAGATACCAATCTACTGGTCTACATCAGAAGAAGACTCGCCATGTGTGCCAGAAAACTGGGCCGCATTAAAGAAGCTATAAAGATGATGAGAGATGTGAGTGCTTCATGGTTACCATGGTAACATTCTATAGATGGGCGTGTCTTGGGTTATACCTCCTACTTTTCTTAAATTGGAATTTTGTTGAACTTTTTATAAGCTAACCTTAACATGACCTTTTTGGCTTTGGTACTTTCAAGCATATAAACATAAACCGTTAACGTTAAAATTAACGTTGATATGTGATCGGTGCATGTTGGCCTAATGATTTCCTTTTGTTTTTTATACAGTTAATGAAAGAATTCCCATTACTTGGAATGTTAAATATTCACGAGAACCTTCTCGAAGCCTTATTAGAACTGCAGGCATACGCTGATGTACAGGCAGTCCTCGCAAAATATGACGGTAAGTAACTCATCAGATTAATCGCATTTTAAACTTTTAACATCTTAAGAGAACTGCACTAGATGTAGTGCACGTATCTATAAATGTTTACATTTAAACACAGCTTAAAATATTTGTAGTTTAGTTAGGGCTGTCAAACGATTAATCGCGATTAATCGTATTCAAAATAAAAGTTTGTGTTTACATAATATACTGTATGTCTGTGTACTGTGTGCATATTCGTTTTGTATTATATACACATACATGTATAAGAAATATTTACATCTATTTTTTATTTACCAATCATTTAATTTCTGTATATAAATGTTTATTAATTTGTATATTTTTCTTAAATGTATAGGTGTATGTTTTTATAAATTAAAAAATAATAGGCCCAGTACACGGACATATATTATTTTATATATATTAACCTTTATTCTGGATACGATTAATCGCGATTAATCGCGATTAATCATTTGACAGCCCTACATTTATTTGTGTTCAGCTGTAGAAAGAAAGTCATATACTGTACACTTTTTGGGTGAACTATTCCTTTAAGTTGACTAATTATATAATTATCTTAAATGCCTAGGCTTATATAACAAAGAACATATTAGCCTGATGAATTGTTTTACGTTTTAAACCCTTCAGATATCAGCTTGCCAAAATCGGCCACTATATGCTACACGTCCGCCTTACTGAAAGCAAGAGCCGTGTCAGATAAGTGAGTCTGGCATGCTGGGAAATACGTTTTGCATATCAAATATTCAAATGCACGGATGATAGTTTGCTGAATGATGTTTTGATTGTGTGTTGTGGTGCAGATTTTCACCCGAAACAGCCTCCAGACGAGGTCTCAGTACAGCAGAGATGAACGCAGTGGAGGCCATACACAGAGCTGTGGAGTTTAACCCACATGTACCAAAGGTGAGATACACACTCACACGAGGTAACGGGTTCAGCCGAGGGCGGGTGAATTCAGAAAATGTTCCTGCCGCCACAGGAAACAGTATTTGGGATTAAGGAAAATGACAAGAATAGTTTCTGTGACAAAACTATAAAAAAAAGTAACCTTTTGAAAAATGTTGTTTCATTTTAGCATATCAAGTCTTCATTTTTGGATTTTATTTGAGTTGTTATAATTTTTAGTTCATAAAAATGTTCATTTCAAGCATTCGCACACTTTTTCTAAACATAGGTTTTGTGTTATTTTTCTGACCAGGAGGTGATGCTGTTGCAAGTTTAATCATAAACTACTTGTGATTTTCTTTAAAAAAAAAAGATTTGGTTTTCTTTGCGAAACAAAAATAGATTTCTTAAGCGATATTTGGATGAAAGTTTGATCTGTGTTTGATTTTCATGTGTTTTCATATGGTTCCTTAAAGATGTTTCGGCTCTCATTATCTACAGTTCTTTGTACCTGGCTTCAACTTGCCGATATCCAAAACACTAGATCAGACTTCAAACACAGATACTCACGTGACCTCTTCACACCCAGACACGCGTTCTCAGACCAAAGAGTATTTACACACATCCGTGCACCTCAGACAGGCTGTATCAGACTACAAAGAGCACCTGTTTGAGACGTGTTGCAAATATAAACACATGCACACCTGGTCTTTCTTGTGCCAAAGATGCCCCTACAGCTGAAAGGGCATCAAACTTGTGTTGAATTTCAGGAGCTTTTGTTGTTAAGGTTATAAATCACATTTTTTATTTATATGTTAAATTTTATATTTATCCGTTAACTACTATGAATGTAGGCGTTATTAAGAAAGTTTTGCAAAAATAAACGGGATAGTTGACCCAAAAATGACAATTCTGTCATCGTTTATTCACCCTCATGTGGTTCAAAATCTGTATACGACTCTTTCTTATGTGAAACACAAAAGAAGATACTTTGAGAAATGTCTCTGTAGATTTGTGTTCAGTCAATGGAAGTCAATTTGGGACTAGTGTTGTTTGGTTACCATCGTTCTTTAAAATATCGTCTTTTGTGTTCTGCAGAAGAAAGAAAGTCATACAGGTTTGGAATAACAGGAAGGTAAGTAAATGTTTTGTTTTTAAGTGAACCGTCCCTTTAATTGTATTGGAGTGCACAAGGTGGTGCATTGTGATGTCATTTGTCCATGGCACCTGTATCCCACACCGCACGTCTACGAAACCTCCATAGCATGATGACATCTTTCAGGGTCTCTACGGTGAAGAGGGAGGGTGGAGGTGCGAGACCCCCTCAGATGGGGGCTTATGGGAGTTCAGCGAGGGCTTAGGAGGAACCTCCACATAAAAGAGGCCATCGCTGACAATTGATCCCTCATAAAAGAGGTGACCGTGTTTGTGTGCGGGCGCGCTGCGTAGGACAGCTGCCTGTCTAGTGTCAGTCATCATCATAAAGCTAAATTACCCATGTCTGCACAGCGTATTTTTGTGACTGATCCTTTGTGGTAAGAAGATATACTACAGTTACAGACAAACCTGGTTTAGGATTTCTTTAAATGATGACGGTGCGCTGGATACAGCATTGAAGGAATCTGTCGCGTGATTATTGGAATGGTGATGTAGCGTGATCACAGGGCCATTTGGGAAGGTTATCCACGGGGTAATCCAGTTTAATTCTGATGTATTGCCCTCTATAACATTCACCTCAGAGGCTTTGATCAGAGCTTTACTGACACAGAAACGTTTGTGAGCGCCACACAGTCCATATGCTGCTAATGCATTCTTCAAAAATGTGTAGTATTTTGCCTGAAACGTGTACAGTACATAACGTTGCATAATGTCACAATACACTAAATAGACATTTATAGATATTTAACGTATCAAGTCTTAAAAATAAGCGAATAATGTCTATATATTATTTTTTTTATCCTTTTATTTAGCCAGGAAAATCCCATTGAGACTTTACAGTCTCTTCTTCCAGGGAGACCTGGTCAATTTGACTGCTTATTTTCACATTTATTTCTATAACACTTTTCACAATTTTACGTCTTTATGGTAAAACCGTATTAGTAAAGGCAGTACCAAGGTTATTTTAGTTTACTAAAATGAAAGCTTCGAAAACGTCTCAGTTTATTGAAATCAAATCAAATATTGTCCGAAAAATTGTCCGAACTAAACGAAAATTGAAAAGTTGTCTCAGAACTAAACTGAAATAAGTTTCAAACAAATTAAACAAAAGCTAAAATAAAATGAAAATAAATTAACCTTATATAGCAACATAAAAAATAAACAATGAAATGATCACAGCATATTACAAAATTACTCAAAATAACTCAAATAAACATAAAAACTAAAAATGTCAAAATAAAAGCCTGTTTAAAATATGAATTAAGCTAAATAAAACTAAAAACAAAGCTATAAAAACTCTAGAGACATAAGAAAAAGATATAAGAATAAAGAAATCGTAGATAAGAGGAAAATTGGACTTTTTTCCTACATTTTCTACATCGTGAAACTTTGCATTCGCATCATGACTTATTTTCATGACAGTAACATATATTTTCCTCCAGAATGATCATTACTGTAATACATCGTTAATAAAGGTTGTCATTTGGTTGTCAATACTGTATCCGATTTTTCTTGTGTTATGGCTTCATTTTTTTTAAGAAATATAAAATGTTTCCTTTTTAGATTTGTCAGATCTTTTATAAGTTTGCCTGTCTATGTCCACAGTATTTATTAGAGATGAAGAGTCTGATTTTGCCTCCGGAACATATATTAAAGAGAGGAGACAGTGAAGCGGTGGCATACGCGTTCTTTCACCTGCAGCACTGGAAGCGGGCAGAGGGGGCGCTCAATCTCCTGCACTGCACCTGGGAGGGAAGTACGTACACACACACCTGTTACACACATGCATGAAAGAAATTCTTCTGCATTGAGAAGCGATTTTGCTGGGGTGAAATATATCAGGTAGATGTGAAATGATGAGTCTTTTCTGCTCTTGTAGCTTTCAGAATTATTCCATACCCTCTGGAGAAGGGTCACCTCTTCTATCCTTACCCAGGATGCACAGAGACCGCAGACAGAGAACTTCTGCCTTGTGAGTATAGAATTCTTCGACATACTGTCTTAAAGTTTAAAAAGTTGACTTGTGACTAAAATCAGCGTCATCCTACTGTTTACAATACATGATTATATAAACAAAAGTATGTTGACTTGCAACATGCACTGTTTTCATAGCATCTTGCCTGTATTAAGTTCAACTACTGCATTGTTGACAAGTTTCGAGGACTTAGATTTTTCATCCTGTCTTTTTCTCATTGCACCAGCGTTTCACGAAGTCTCAGTGTATCCGAAGAAAGAGCTTCCGTTCTTCATTCTCTTCACAGCGGGCCTGTGCTCTTTCTGTGCCATGCTGGCCATGCTAACACACCAGTTTCCTGAACTCATGGGGGTCTTTGTTAAAGCCGTGAGTACCTGCACACCTCACCATTCCCTGCTGCGTTTCATTTGTTTCCTTTTTGAACCTCTTGTTGTTTGGAAGGAAGTGTATGATAAGTGAAATGACCACGATAAACATTTTGTGTTGTCTCAGTTAGAGGCGCTGTAGACAACAATGATTTATAATTTAAAGGACCAGTGTGTCATTTTTTGAAGGATCTTTTGACAGAAATGCAATATAATATACATAACTATGTGTTCAGAGGTGTATGACCTTACGTAATGAAGCGTTATGTTTTTATTATCTTCGAATGAGTTATTTCTATCGACATACACAGCGGGTCCCCTTGCATGGAATTCTCCATGTTGTTTCTACAGTAGCCCTAAACGGACAAACTGCTCTACAGAGCGCGTTTCGTAAATACGTTATCTCCTTCTGCAAAGAAGCAAAAACGTGACGACATCTTAGTCCTGTGTCAGCCACCGTAGTGCTTCGAAAGGGGGAAGGAGGGGTGGAGTCAGCCATTGGCTGCAATTCGCAACCTCAGCACTAGATGCCGCTAAATTTCATACTGAACCTTTAAATTTTGCGGTCAGATTTAAAGAGAAATGTCAGGTGTTTTTAAACACACACGTGAAGTAAACTGCAATTTTATGTTTCAAACAAATATAGCGATATAGAGGCAAAAGTTACGGATCACAGCATTATATGTAGACCAAGCACATTAGTATAGTTCACCTGGTCAGACGTCTATATAGGATATCTACAAACATAGTTTTTCTGATTTTTTTAATAACCCTGTACTACAGTTGTGGAACTTTGTACTTCTGAAACAACAGATGTAGAATATTACAATATTATTTGACTCTTTTTATTATGCCTCATAAAATAGTCTATCACAGACTCGTAAACACGCTGACGTTTTTCCACAGAGGCATTTGTTTTGGGAAAGAACATTTACCGCCAAGCTGCCGAGTCTGTTAAATGTACAGGTCTGAGTATTCAGCTGTCAGTGAGGTGGAGAGTATTCGGTAGTCTTTAAAGGGATATTTCACCCAAAAATGAAAATTCTTTCGTCATTTCAAACCAGTATGACTTTCTATCTTTTGCAGAAACCCAAAAGAAGATATTTTGAAGTATGTTGGTAACCAAACAACATTGACCCCCATTGACTTCCATTGTATGAACACAAAACCACCGAGACATTTCTCAAAATATCTTCTTTTGTCTTCCACAGAAGAAAGAGTCATATACGACATGAGGGTGAAAAAAAGATGACAGAGGTTTTATTTTTGGTGAACTTATCCCTCTCTTGAAAGCACGTGCACCACTTTATTTCCAGTTTAATCCAAACATGTTGTTCTCCTCGGGGAATGATGGCTTATTTTTTCGTTGCAGTAAACTTGGCATTGTGAGGACACAGAGCCTCATTGAGCGTTATCTTTTTATCAACTTCGTTTGTCATGTTACAACACGTATTTACACTAGCACTATCTATTTCCTGGATCTGTGTTCAAATGGGTGATACCTCTCCAGCCTCAGTTTTCCTCCCTCTCCCATCTTCAAACCTGCGCTTCCTTTCCCATACTCCATCATAAACATCTGTTCATCCGTGAAATCTATTGCTTCATAAACACATTAGGAGCTTGTTTAGGGTGGATTGAACTGCGCGTGTTTATTTTAAAGGCATGGTTTCACGCCAGTTTTAAAGTTGTGGATCTGGTTGCCATCCAGAAATGTGTTGTTTGTGTGTGTCATGACCTCCGCGGAGTATCCGAGAAGGACAAACTCTGTCATACTTCTATCTAGCACTTCAGGTACTTAAAGGGACAGTTCACTTATATATAAAAGATCTTTCGTCAGTTGCTCGCCCTCATGTCATTCCAAACCTGTATGACTCTCTTTTTAATTCTGTCGAACACAAAAGATATTTTAAAGAATGTCGATAACCAAAGGACGTTGACCCCCTGTGACTTCCATTGTATGGACATTTCTCAAAATATCTTCTTTTGTGTTCCACAGATGAAAGAGTCACATACATGTTTTGAACCACATAAGGGTGAATAAATGATGACAAGATTATTTATTTTTGGGTGAACTGTCCCTTAAAAGTCTCTTCTGCATTCGCTTGCAAAAATTGTTCTTCTGTTTAGTCTTCAGTATTTGCCATAGACGGTATTAGGTCTGTATTACCAATAAATCATAATCCAAAATTCAAATCACTCATGATCACAGCTTCGTTTGAGGCTTGGAAAAACTACAGAAACATTGATACCAACGTTACTTCAGGAAAAGTTTGTTTGGATGCAAGGCTGCAATTATTGTAAAGTCCGAGAAAACCTTTACCAGTGATGGGAAGTAAAAGCTCTAAAATATTTAGCTTTATTTGTCCAAAATATTTCCCCTCATTACTGAAAATACTAGTTTATATTTCAGCCGAGAATTTTGTATGCCGCTGTCTGTTATTAGTGGTGCTTGCTATTTTATTTTCCACCCAAAACTCGCAACTCGTCCTGCACTGTTTGTGCCGTGGACATGAGTGAAACATCATATGGGCGGCATATTTTCTAAGCAATCGGACATGCTGTTTTTGCCCGGTGGATGGTGAAATAGACGAAAAATGTTTTCATTAGACTCTTTGCACTTACTTTGTATTCTTGGTCTTGTTTTCCAGAATTCTTAAATAAAGAAATCACAATTATTTGAGAAGCACAATGACCTAATATACTAAAAATTATAATTCTGTGAGTTTTTGCTTAATACAATATAAATAGTGAGGTAAGAACTATAAACTAGAAGTAAGTTTGACTTCATTAAGTACTTAAAGGGCTAGTTCACTCAAAAATTCTGTCCTCATTTACTCACTCTCAGGTTGTTTTAAACCTGTATAAATGTCTTTGTTCTGTTAAACACAAAGAAAGATATTTGTAAGAATGTTTTCAGTTCTGTGACATCATCCACTACCATAGTAGAAAAAAATATTGTATCTTTTTTTGTTCTGGTGAACACAAAGTGAAATATTTTGAAGGATTTAGGGAAACAAACAGTTTTAGGTCACCTTTGACTACCATTTAATTTAACCTACTATGGCAGACAATGATGTCACAGAATTGAAAATTGCTAACATTCTTACGAATATCTTTCTCTGTGTTCAACAGAACATAATGAACACGTCATTTACACAGGTATGAAATGACACGAGGCTGAGTAAATGATTTTTTGGGTGAACTATCACTTAAATTCAAGTTAATTTTTATTACCTCACTGGCAGATTTTTAAACCACTTTGATCATTTTAATACTCTAGTTCATTTAGCTTCTTAAGTAAATGTATCTTGATTTAAGCATTTTTAGATATTTGTATTGGAAAACAAGACGGAAACACCAAGCAAGAAATTCATTTTCAGCATTCTTTGCTATTAGATTTGGGAGCAAATCTAAAATACTAGTGTACTGTTTTATTGCTTCTTACTAGGTTCTAACCTATTGTTTTATACGTATGAAAAAAGATATTCATTTTCATAAAATCACACATGCAATATCTCTCGTTGTACAGTAGTTCAATTGAAAAAGTACTTTAGTAAGATGTGAATCTTCTTTTAGAAGTGATACATCACACAGGTCCATTCGTCTGACTCTTGTCTTCCTCTCTCTCTCCGCAGTTCTTTAGCACTCTCTGTGCACCGCTGGGATTTTTCGCCGATAAGATGGAAAGCTTCATGCCCTCCTGCCTGTGGCATCAACTAACAAACGTCTGACAAACACACCAACTCGCATACAAACCAAACACTACTGTACATGTCGCTCGAGATGCCCCAAGCTATTCTCACAATAAAAACGATTTGGCTCTTTGATGTAATTCTGTTTCGCTTTTTCTTTTTGGTCCTGCTGGTTGAAATCTGACATCATTGAATATGATGCACACACGTATACACGGCTTAATTTACTTAGTTTAGTTTATTATATAATGCACAGTGATTCTGGATTGACATTTCACACGCCACATGCCCGTCCCATAGGATTTGTGCCATGACTGGCTTCATTCAAACTAACATACCCCTGCATTGGCTGCAGGACGTGTTGCCATGATGACAGTGTTGATCCAACCATTGGGCAAAGCGTTGGCCTTGTGTACCCTGAAAAATCACGGGCAGTAAATTACGTGTCTGTTTTTAGCAGAGCTCACGAAACAAAGTTCAGCTTGAATTCACCTGTCAGTGAAGATACAAGCCATTGTGATGCTTGGAGAATTTCTATTTGTAAATTCGGTACGTTCCCACTTGAAGTTTTTTGTTTTGCCCACTGTAAACATGTAATGGCGAACACACTTGAAATCACCTTTGCGAAAAGCCTGGGCCCATCGTTTTTTAACCGTACCACAATATTCTGAATGGACCGACATTTGTAGACACCATATCACAGTTTTACATCACAGTAAGTTTTGTTCATTCAAAGTATGTGTTGTACTTCCCCAGCGTTCTATCCCGTTTCTTTCAAAGCCCAGCTATACCTCGCAACATACTTAGATTTTTTTTAGATTTAAAAAATCTATAACCAGCTATACCTCGCAACATACTTGGCACGAGCGTAGTTGTTCACAGCTACATATGAGACGAATGCATAGTGTCAATCACCGAAGGTCTTTGTAGCACCTGCTTTGTTTGGCTGCCTTCCATACAAGAGACAGACGAGGTCACGCAAGGTTAGACTCAATAACCTGTGTGTCTGGATCAGACACGTGTTCTGGATCAAAATACGTGTTCTGTCATAGTTCTGTCCCATCTTGTCTTGCTTTTCTTGACCTTGTGGCAGAATCATGACAGAACCTCATGTTTTGTGTGGAGAGAAACATATTATTGTCGGCCACAATATAATGTCTCTCCGGTCTCGTCTTTGGCCCCGCCCCTCTCGTTTCCTAGTTTAGCTTCCCGCCTGTGTTTCATTACCCTCACCTGCCCATTGTTATCTCTCTTGTTAGTTACCCTTTAAAATGCCCTCGTGTCTATTGTACTTTGCTCGTTTGTACTACGTTGTTGCACTACGTTGCTCGTCGTGCTTCTACCTGGTTTGCCGTACATTCTTTGTGAGTTTTGATATTGCCCGTTTATCGTTATCCTGTCCTGTTATATTGTTCCCGATCCCGCCTGTTTAATTACCCTGCCCTGTTTTAGTCATTTTCTAGTTAGTTCGACGTTGTGTCATGTTTGTTATTTAGCATGGTTCCTGTCTTCTCGTAAGTCTTGTTATTTAGTATCCTTGGTTTTGTATTTTAGTCGTGTCCGTGTATTACCCCATCGTGGGTGTTTTGTTTTTGTTCCCTTGTAATAAAGTCTTGTTTTCCGTACCACCGCTGCCCTGCACTTGGGTTTTCTTGCTCGCTGTCACACCACACCTCGGTTGTGACAGCCTCCCTGACAGAACAAACGAGCCATAACCGAACCCAGCAGGCAGCCATGGACAAAGCCCGATCTCGCCAGGCTCGCCTCCTTTGTGGTCTTCGCCAGGGGAACTCCGACCTCATGGGGTACCTCGACCACTTACTGGAGGCTACAGAGGAGATGGTCTTTGGGGAGGCGGAACTAGCGGTGCTGTTTAACGGCGGCCTCAACGACCCTCTTTCGCGGGCGGAGATGAGGATGCTGAGACCGCTGGGCTTCGATTGCACGGTAAGGTACGCCCTGAACCGGCCGGAGCCCAGGGTCTCGGTCCAGTCCAGCTCCCCATCTCCGTTGGCAGCGATCCCGGAGGGTCGCACCCTACAGATCAGGGTCGTGGGCATCGCCGCACCGTCCGCCTCACCTCCTGGAGCCTCTCCACCTCCCACCAGCCTGCGTGGTAGGCGTGGACGAAGGGAGTCGTGGGACTCCCCGTCCGACGACTCTGGCTCGGAGCTAACCGGGCTCCCCCTCGCTTCTCCGCAGCCGGCCGCTGATCATGTGGTCCGGTTAAAGAAGAAGAGGCAGTGGAGGGGGGCACGAAGCTCTGTGCAGCCGGCGTCCAGTCCGGTCCAGCAACCGGCATCCAGTCCGGTCCAGCTGGTTTCTAGTCCGGTCCAGCAGCCGGCAATCCAGCCGGCGACCCAGCCGGCGATTCGGCCGACGTTCCAGCCGGTACCCTGTCCAGTCCTGTCTATCCAGCAAGCGTCTCTTATTAAAAACCCTTTCGACGCGTCTGCAGCAGGCAAGTATTTTGACATGACGCGCCACACACATGACGGGCTAAATACATGTTTTGCCGAGCTTCGCATTACTGCTTCCCCGGAAGAGGAGTCACGGATCGCCACTGGTCTGGATGTGTCAGAAAAATAAGTGGAAATTTGTGATGTGTATACCAATGGTGCTTAAACAGTTTAATGCCCTAAGAAAACAAGCCGGACGTTTCGCCTGTGTTGTTGTATTAAATATAGGCTATTCAGGGTTGTCTTAACTGGATTTCTGAATCTCAGTGGAGTTGGGATTTGTTCAGGTTTGGCACCTCAACGCAGACTTAAGCCACAAAGCGTAACATAACCATGTGAGAACAACTGTTTCAAATGTAGCTCTTGGATGTGAATATGTCAAATCATATAGCATACTAAGAAATCAGTCTTATACTTTATCCTGAGAAATAACATGTCCATTATATGAACGCAAAACCACTAAGACATTTCTCAAAATATTTGTTTTTGAGGCTCTTTATATGCGTTCTACATGTAGACTCTTTCACCTTTGATCCTCTCATTCTGTTCAGTTCACTTAAGTCTTCACATCGTCACACGTCTTCAATAAAAATGAAGGTTTGTGATCCTCCCCGAGGAGCGCTGAGGTGCTTCTGTTCTGCTCTGAAAACACGGGGAGAGTTACATTCCTTCTAGCTGACTCGAGAGATAAGAGTTTTTATGTGTTAATCCTGCGCCGCCGGCCTGGTAAGATCCGTCTGACAGCAGGCGTGCTAACGCTTTCACCAATTCACTTCTGAGAGCCAAACCACGCTCGTCCTTAAAGGTCACGTATATACAACGCTTAACTCCCCTATAAATCTGCCTTCAAGATCAAACGCTTGCGTTGGATCTGTAAATTACAACCTAGTACAAAGCGTAAGCATTGTTTCCAATGTATGTTCAAGATAAGTGCAAATCGTATAGTGCTGTAAAATACCAATTAAGATGCTTAAGCAACGTAGAGGTGTCAATACCGGTATTGTCAAAAAGCCACCATTTTCGATATTGTGTCAATTTACACATCATAATATCGTAAACTATTCAAAACCTATTTTAAAATTTGCTTTAAGAGTCACAATGACACCCCAAATTCTCCCTACATTTGTATTATAAGTATGATTCATTGACCAAATGAAAGACAAAACACGAAATAAACCAAATCGAAGTTGAATTCGACTGATGGCATTATTTATTAAAACATTTAGCAATCGTAATATTATTGTTACCGTGAATTCTTTTGCCCGCGATAACCGTGCAGTGAAGATCGTCACTTATCTTGATATCGTGACAGGCAACGTTACATAAGAAATCCTTTCAATATGAAAGCTAATCGTAGTTCATTAAATTTGTACTGTATACGTAATTCTTTAACTGATCATTGCGGATCTTTGCCACTATCAAGTCATCACGTTTATTGGTGTAGCGGTATATCGTGATAAATTTGTGATATGTATTGTAGAGCTATGACAATTTTTTACGATATGACAGTTGTTTAATCCTATTGGTTGAGCTTGTATACATTGTATCGAATTGTGAGTGTAGTGGACCATTACATTTTCTGAATTAATTGACCCCAACCCTACATTAGTTGGAGCATCAATTTTTAAAAAAAATCCAACTGTTATATCTCACGTAGAGCTTGAAACAGCTGGATGGATTTCAACATAACAAGATCATTATCTCGTACAATTGAACATAGTCGTAAGGACCACACACATATGGGGCTCTGAGGACGCCATCACATGACTGGAAGAATATACACAACATCCTCTGGAAAGAGCAACCGTCATCCCGCTCAAAAACTTGTGAATTGCATTTGTGGTCTCATCACGTTGCCTCTATCAATATACGTCCTTCTACGGATTAGTGCTCTAATTGAAATGTTAGGCCGTTTTTGTTTGTGAACATCCATAAATTTCAACACTAACCGCATAGTGCTTATATGCTGCCAAGGGGGTAATTTTACAATGTCTAAAAGTAAACAGACTCTGACATGTTTTCCACAAGTCTTTCTCAACACAGAAGTTTTTCTGGCAGGAGGAGGTGTGAGGTGAAACCGTTGAACAACGGGAAACATAATCAGACCGGCTGTGGGAAATTTCTGAGATTCCACCATCGGAAGAATGTATCTTTTGGAAGGGAGCACCAAAATGAAGCAACAATAGAGAGCTGCTGGCGCCCACAGAGACTTAAATCTTGATGCAAGAATTACACAGATGAAAACAAATCAAGTGAAACGGCTACGAGCAGGTTGCCTTGATAGTCATTTCCATCCTCAGGACGTCTTGAGATCAGATTCACTTGTCCGAAGGATCCAAAATGAACACTCGCCATGTGCCAAATGAAAGTAAATGTTAGCTTTGGTGGACAAAGAATATGCTTTAAACAACCAAGTGTCAAGTGATTCTAAACGCAAACCTGAATTAAAATATTTTAGAGGTTAAAACCGGTACACACATTCTAATGGGTTTAATGGTTATAATGGGAGTTGTGTTGGTTTTATTGGACACCATAATGGTCTCTGGGTCTTTAAGGAAACCACTAGATTTTTTTACATATTATAAAAATAAGGCAAAATACAGTTTTGTAGCAAGTTTGTGTATGAAATAATATTACATTCATTATTTTTGTCTTGTTAGATTTTTGAAAGGTATGGAAGAAACGATCCTGCATGTATAGCATTTTCATTCCAGTTCAGGCTTTCCTCCGTGTACTCTTTACCCTGACAAAAAATACACCGCCAAGGCCTTTACCTGACAACGCTTCGAGGTGAATTAGATTAATGGCGCCACCGTTTTGGACACACATTGTCAACCGGCATGACAAGCCAGACCCTCAATGGACTCATCCATCTTAACAAATATAGAAGCAGTGTTGTCACACCAATGTGCTTCCTTCAGAACAGCAAAATGAATGGCGAAGAATGTAAGCCATGCCAACCTGACTATTTTTACGGATGAATCTCAGTAGGGTGTCTTCTTATTTTAGCGATGATTTGACATGAAGCGAGTGTTTGACATGGGGACAAACATTCAACGAGATCTTTGTCCGTGTTGCCTAAACTCGCCTTGTGATTCAAGGATTTTGAAAACTTGCAACTCATTTTCAACCATGACTAATAGAAATTGTGTGAGCCAGCCAATCAGAATACACCTTATAATTTTAGAAAGCTTAATGATGTCATTGATTCGCCTCTTTTACTTGAGTAATTTGAGCTTTCCCTTTACTCTTTATTTAATAAACATTATATTTCAATGAAAAACTTTCAAAAATCATAGGCAAGTTGTCAAACTCACCAAACCAAACAAAAGTGCTCATATTTAAAGGGATGTTTAAACGCTTGGGTATTAAAGCAAAATATGGGTATTGGGTATTGAGATTTCTCAACTATACAAAAACAGTGGGATGTCATAAATTGACGATCTTTCTTTTCTGCACGAATTTTGTATCAAAAATGATGGTCCGAAAAATAAATGAAGGGAAAGTTATCATTATTATCATTGTAATTTTGGACCACTTTGATGGAATTGTTCTTGGCCTGAAATACAACGCATTGCTATATTCTTTGTAAAGCTGGAAGTCCGATGGTGTGCGTCACTGTTCTTTCTCCTAAGTTGCCCAGAAACATATGTTGAAAGGCACACATAAAGGTGCTTTACCATTTAAAAACAGTAAAACGCTTGTGTCCAGATCACCAGAGCTCCCGACTGTCCTACGAGAGTTGCTTTCTCCCTGCTTACATCATTGAAGGTTCCGCGAGTGGAGATCAGAGCGTTATAGTTGTATCGCACAATGCAGTGGCCCACACCTGAGAAGAAAAAGCACCAGAGGCTGCTGATTGGTCGTGGTTACGGCAGTTAGGTCAAATCGAGCCAATCGGGTTTCTTGTGTGGTTTACAGGTATGAACGTCCACGGTTTCCTCGCAGTCCACGCATTCAACGGCGCAGCACCATTTGAACTTGCACTCGCATTTGGTCACGCGTTTTACGCGGGTGGTGTCGTAGCCACGCCCACAGCACATGACCTCACAGCCGTCCATGCCCCTGGATGACTTGTTGCACACACGTCCCGCTGTACCCAGAGACCCTGAAATAAAGACAGAGAGGATTTGGGCTTTTTTCTGAAAGTTAAATCGCTTTTCTGGTGAGAAACGATGTGGACACATTCTTGACAGGTTTTATGAATTTCGCCCACCCACTATACTTTCATTTACAGGAACGATCATTTAAACCAGGCAGATCATTTTCAAAACAAACTGTACCATAAGATATTCAAGACTTCCATTTCATTCCTACAATGACAGGGAAAATAAATACGACTCCACTAAAAGAGAACAAATGCTTATTTTGACCTTATTTCCATTTAAAAGTATTTTGGTGGGTATAGCTTATATCTGTCTAGACGGGTTCTAGAACAAAAATGTTTGGGAATCTCGTGTTTTTTAGGAACACATTTTTTGCTTACCTGCCGATCGGTCCATTAGGCAATAGTCGGGCGAGTTCTCAACGTATACTAGATCATTTTTGGTAGTTCCTTTAAAATATCGTCCAGCAACCATTAGGTCTGTACCATGCTGGTTCATCGTGACCTCCACGGCCGTGTTGTATTTCTTTCTCAGGTAGTCACCCGTTCTCCGGAAATCTGACATGGCCAGCCAGCACGTCCTGAGAGCGCACGATCCGCTGACTCCATGACACTTACACTCCGTCTTCATAAACCGCTTGACCGCCTGAGGACAAAAAAAATTAACCTGTGACCTTTGACCCCCTTAACCAGACTAAAAGAAAAGGACACATTTTGAAACGGCAATAACCTAAAGCAAAAGTTTTAGTTCTGTTGCTTATTGTTTACAACTATATGGTAATGCGAGTTACTCGTAAATTTAACTGAATAAAATTTCACTTTTTACTTTCTGTCGCTCACCATTCTGCCGCAGCGGTTATTGTGCAGATTCATGAGCGCTCTGGCATCTTTCACCATCCTCTCCCTGGCATCCACAAACGCTTTGGCAAACTTGATACCATAGTTGATATTGTCACTGCAGCCGCCCCAGTCGAAGTCGCCCTCCTGGTCGCTCGCCCGGCCTCTCCTATGGGTGTCGCAGCTGCAGATTTTAAGCTCGCCTTGACTGCACGCTCTTGTAATGGCGTAGACGACGCCCGCAGAGGAAATGGCATAAACGAATGCTGCTTCCCGGCTACCTGATGGAGCAAAGCAGACGTAAGCAATGCGCAATAAAATAGAATAATCAATGTTTAAAAGTGCTTTACTACGTAAAATTCTTAGTATTTTATACTTTACGATGTTTAATAGTGCCACAAGGATGTTAGTACGGTGCGAAATCTTCTTTGCTTTTGTTATATTAACTGTCTAACATCATCCTCAGATTTAAACCCCTCGGCTCCGGAGGCCAACTTAGGGGCAATTCACATTACGCGTTTTTTGCGCACGCAAGTTCGTTATTTTAAATGTAGACACGCGGCAGGCGCCGCATCGAGATGGAAATAGTTCAACTTTTCAGAGTGCTGCGCGCGCACCGCGAGTCATTTGAATAGAGAAAGCGGCGCGGCTCGCGGTTTTAGATGCGGAATGTGAATCACCCCTTAGAGCTTTGCGACTGATTCAGACTGACACTTCACCTTTACTCTCTTTGGTCTGTTGCACATACAGCCTCGGGGTGCGTTTTTATGCCAAAATGACCCCTATTTGCCTGGTTTCCCTCCTCCGGCTAGCGCAGCGAGCCAGAACAGAGGGTAATATGTCAAAAAGAGGAGCTTTGTCTGTCTGCCAGAGTCATCTGCACAAATATTTACATCTCCTATTACTGTTTATACATCAGCCTGTAGAGAACCCCCTCCGACCAGCCACTTGTATTTGGAGAATATCCACTCCGTGTCAGACTTCCACCTTTTCTCGGGAAGCCGAGACCTTTAAAGCCTTTTTCCCCCACCACTGAACTACATACAGTGGGGTGCAAAGTCGGGGACGCTTCTGCGTTTCGGTTTTCTCATCATTCCAAATGTTTCATTATGGTTTATAGTATCAGAATAACAAATTTTGCATCTGCTTCGATGACCGCATGGAAGTTTCTCTAAAACCTGGTGATCCAAATCATCGCAGCGTGACTTTCCGAAAACGTTCCAAGGAACATCGAGCGTGTTTTAATGAAAGCAATGATATGGCCTTTTGTTCAAAGAAAACGTCGCAAGGTCAACTCCAAACGCCCAACAGTGCCCTGCAAAGTATACTTCACAGGGTGTTTGGCTAGCTTAAGTGAGAATTCAAACTGCATGTCCCAAGCGATGATCTTTACAAAAACTCAGGTTTTATTATAGTGAAAGTATAGCGACCATGTTTTTAGGTGCATTGATTACCATTCATATTACCACAGTTTTACTGCAAATACCATGGTTGATTTTCTTAAGAGCTTTACCCACCAATCATTGTGCACCATTAACTTTTCTATATAAAATAATGATATCAAATATAAATAGAAGAATTGATATAAAATGTACATTATGAGCTCACAAAGCACATTAGTAAAGTACAGAGCATTATATAAGGGTATTTAAAGCAAACACTGACTGCGCAGCATGACGCGGCCAAACACAGTGTGGTCTCGCTCCAGCGTGCTGCAATTCCAGCGATGATGTCGGAACTGGTGCTGGCATTCCCGGAGCCACTCTTTGGCTCCCTCTCCGATGGACTGCATGAGGTCTGGGTGTCTCTGGCACAGCTGTCTCTGCTTGTTTACCAGACCTGGAATGTTGTCACATATGACCCGAGCACCCAACGCACCAATATACCTGTGGAAACACACATTGATAGACGTAACTAATTTTCTCATGCAACAACGTAACTCATGCCGCCTAAACACCATAGCACAATGCATTGTTGGAGACCATATTTGGCATAGTTCGTATGAGCTCTTGTACATAAAAATATTGATGGGTGTGAAAATATGCATGCAGTATTATGAACTAAAATATTCCCGACCCTGATGTGTGACACATGTCTGGTACTGATGCTTTTGTTATGTTATGCTTTTGATTCAATTAGACGCTCTTTTCCTGCTCAACAGTCAACCAAATGACTGATCCAACCTATCCCTTGTGTTCAGGTCCGTCACACAAACACACACTCAACAAGATGTACGCCGTGCTCATTGTCTCCTTCCCGGATCTCATTATCCAATCACTCTTTAACAATTTCCACTCCTGTTATGGATGTCCCGTGTTCCTCTCTCTCACCGTGACGTACTCATACAAACACACAGCACATGCTGCGATCCAGACAACTCGGATTTCGGAAATTTTCCATTTACGACCTGGAAATACAACGTCTGGAACCACGGACATGGGACCTCTGAACTCGGGGCAGATTTTGTTTTTTGCCATAAATACAAGAATACATCACATTGCCAGAGAAAAATAAAAAAACAGAACTTTACATAAAGTTAAGTACTTTTAAAACATTTCATCGCCATTGTTAAAAAGGTCAAATTAACACTCACAGTGTATATATAATCCACACTCTCAAAGTGTGGATTATATAAACACTGTGAGAGTTAATTTGACCCTTTTTAACACTGGCGATTTTGCTGTGATGTTTTCAGAGCTTTTTGGTTGTCCAGTTGTTCCAATGTTGTAATATATATTTTACAATCATTAATAAAATGTAAAAAGTTTGGTTTACATAAGGACGTTTGGTTTGTACTTCCCTACAATGAATAATTGTATAATATATTGTTCTTTACTTTTCAAAGGATCGTTCTCAAAATAACAAAACAATATATTTCAACTAAACGTTCCAATTTTCTACTAAAACTGAATCAACTTGAAATAAAGTCTTTTCCAAAATATTCTCGGAAAGACACTCGTGGCAGATCGATCAACCCCGACCCCAGACAGGCGCGTCGTTTGACGTCACAACCAAGCTGCTCCACTGATTAGCCATGAATTCTTATGTGAAGTCGATGACTTAAAATTATTAAAAACAAAAAAATGTAAATATTTTTAAGAAAATATAAGGAGATCTTTCATGTAATGTAATAAGTAGCATTATTATGTATATATATATTTTCCCCTTTGTTTAATAAGTTTGTTTTTGTAAATTGAGAAAGGCCTATTCATATTCAAGTTATCAATATGTTATGTTGTGTATTGATGTTATAATACAAAATAAAAGAAAATAGTGAAGTCGAAAAAAAAGAGCGCGAGGCCAGTCCACCTCTTATAAAAACACACTTTATAGTAGCTATCTTAACAGCACGAAATGATGCGAGACAAAGTCTCTTCTGTAAGTTTTATTAATAAATATAGATTTTTTTAATACGTGTGATTGACTGGAACGCATTGAGGTCGGATAGGACATTTTGTCTCGCGTACTTTTGGCGACTTTTCTTTACACATACGCTACTTTTTAAAATTCTTTCTAGGTTCAAATAGACGTATCAACTACATGCTGCTGAGATTGAGAAAGACGGCTGCACGCGAGCCAGAAAAGCGCTATGTGTGGGAATTGATTGCAACGATGACAACAATCCCCACAACCGTATAAATTACCGTCGAAACTACGAGATATTTATCACCGCTGGCTCGCGCGTTTGGGCATGACGCCACGCTGCCTGTTAAGGGGCCACACGTATCATTATTTCAACAGAGATGATAAAAACGATAAACCTCCTCCTTTCCCATTCATGCAATACGGTATTGTTGTCTTATCGCGTACGTTTGAGGGGAACCGCACGTTCGTTTGATTCAGAGTATCAAAAAATAGCGCAGTCTGTGATGACGGTGTTTACTCAGCTGTGGGCTAGCAGGCAGCGGACCGCAGTGTGGTGTGAGCCGTGTGACCCTGTTGATATTGCTACCTCCGAGACACGATGGGGAAATGACCAATGCTGCAATTAGAGACTTTGGTCAAAGAGAAGTGTCAGCATGTCTGGCGATATAACATGTTTAGGAAAGTACAAACACTGTGGTGATGAAAAGCAATGCGTTTCCAAGTCACATAACTGATCCAAGTCACAACGCGTATTTGACCCTTTAACAAGTCATTTCATCTGCTGTGTTAATACAAGAGAACCAGAGGAGGCCTGTCACGGTGATCAATGACACCAGACTCCTCTGTCTTTGCTAACAACTGCTCTGATGTTAAAATGTTTAAAAGAAAAATCTCTGTAATATCTCGTTAAATTGGACAACCTCGTTGAGACTAAATGGAGAGCAAATGCGTCTCAGATGTTTCTCCTGAGAAAAAGTGTCAGAAATCTTACAAATGTCTCCATTAGAGTTTCAGAAGAGAATGTCTCAAACTGAGCTCAGGTTTGTCAAGTCTGCAATTAAAAGTCAATATATTAAGCTATTGAAGATCTCAATATGAACTCAACCATTTCTCGTACCCAAATCCCGATGATTTTACCTCTACAATCTCATTCGTATTATACCTCCTTTGTGTGTTTAACAATAGTCTCAACCCTTTGGCAATTTTGGGATAAACATCTGTTGTGTCCATAAATGAAACAAAATAGCCCCATAGTGAACACTATGCAATTTACAGTAGCCTACTGGGACTATTTTAACACACGGTTTTGTGGAAAAAACACCCTTTGTGTAAATGTATTTATAATGTTTCCAGATCTTTTTTTTTACATTTTAGAAATAAAAACTCTAATGAAATGTTTTGGGAATGCATAATCTGGATTCATATTTTGAGTAAAGTGAATTACATACAGTAAGGCAGAGTGAACCAGACCCATGTCATTCGCCATTTGTGAGTTTCTGAAAATACACCTGCTGAGAAAAACAATATAATTCTGTTGGTTTCCATTCTAATGGTTTTTTATTGGTCTCTGTCCGCTAACATCCCTGCTGAAAAAATCAATAGAACCCCAACAGAAACCATTACAGAAATTCTAATGGTTTACAATAAAATACCATTATGAACCATTAGCTTTTTCCATTAAAACCATTACAAAATGCCTTTTTGTAGTGTGTTTTGGGCATTATTCCAGTAGGATTTAACATCCCACCAATAGAATCCATCACATACCAGTAGAACCATTACAGTTTCCATTTAAACCAATACAAATCCCTTTTAAACCAATAAAACCATTATAACTTCTTTAATGGTTTCTATTGATTTTTTCAGGGATCCCTGCTGAAAAAAACCATAGAAACCATTAAGGACGTTGTAATGGTTTTAATGGTTTTATAGGGATTTGTATTGGTTTAAATGGAAACTGTAATGGTTCTACTGGTGTGTGATGGAATCTATTGGTGGGATGTTAAATCCTACTGGAATAATGCCCAAAACACACTATAAAAATGCTTTTTGTAATGGTTTTAACGGAAACAGCTATTGGTTCATAATGGTATTTTAATGGAAACCAATAGAATTTCTGTAATGGTTTCTATTGGGTTTCTATAGTTTTTTTCAGCAGGGATTGCAGGGACCCACAGAGACCGCTATAGTTTCTATTAAACCAATACAATTCCCATTATAACCATTAAACCCATTAAGAATTTCTGTTGGGTTTTTTTTGGCTGTGACTAAACTACATCGTTGTCATATCTTTAAAATGACCCCACTTTAAATACGCACTTAAAAGACACCTACCACCAGGATGAGTCTACACTGGGACTGAACATGAGCAGCAGTAAGATAAACGGAAGGTAATTCCTGTGAGCGGTGCCGGTCCGTTGATGGTGCGTTAGAAATCCGGTACGCGCGCGCCTGTCCTCGAGCTCCACCGACGCGCGTCCACCTCCATCAAACTCTCGCATGTTTGAGAATCTATTATCTATTAGTGACTAAACGCGAAAAAGTAATAAAAAAACAATGTCAAAAGTTTTAAAAACACTGAAGTGTTTTATTATTCAAAGTTTATTTTTCCAGGTTAAATCCCAAATGACTCTAAAAGAAAATAAAAAGACATCCGCATGAAATATAAAAGCTGTCTATATCCAAATCTTTGGCGGAAAATGCTTTTTTGCTAGTTGTTTCCAAATCACGGTTCCCAAATGTGTCCAAACGGTCCGGTCGGTTGAGGTACAGTATTTGTCCGACAGTATCAGATCAGAGGAATATCTGGATGGGATAAGGGGTTGGTGATATGTCTCTGTGTTTTCATTGGATGAAATCAGCACGAGGAGACGGAATGAATGAGGAGCGCCTTCCTGATGGCCCCAGATATGAAAAGGGCTTCACACCACACCACACCATCCATCCTAACTTTGCACAATCTAAAATGTAATGTAAAATAAGATGAGACATAGAGGCATCTTAGTAGTGATGTGCCATTGCTTATATATTTTGGGATGTGACATGACTTATAAAATGTGTTATTGGTTTAAATTGGAAGATGAAAAGCAAACAAACACAGAATGGTTCTGGTCAATATAGCTCATCTTTATCCTCCACAAATGATTAAAAAGAGATTTGCACAATTTTATTTAGTTTGGATGCTATTTATTTACTAAAATTAAAATCAATCTGAACATTCTGATATCTAAAGCATCTGCGCTTTAGAAAGTCTACAGGTATGGCGATATATAACCTGTGCATTGTGTTTCTATGATATTTGTGTCCGATTTTTGTTATATGTGACCCAGTGTAACAGGAACAGGAAGCAGATTATTGTAGTAATAGAAATATATCTTCAGAACACAAAAGAAGATATTTTGAAGAATGTTGTTAGCCGGCACCTATTCACTTGCAATGCTTTTTTGTCCATACAATAGAAGTGAATGGGGGCCAGTGCTGTTCTGTTACCAACTTATTTCAGAATATCTTCTTTTGTGTTCTGCGGAAGATTCAAGAAGAAAGTCATACAGGTTTGAAATGACAAGAGGGTGAGTAAACGATGACAGAATTTTCATTTTTGGGTGAACTGAGCAAATCTTATTGAATCATGACACTAAGATCACTGTAATACAGCACCGATTTATTGTCCAAACGATTTCACATCACAATTTAAGGGGATTAAACAATGCATCCTATATTTTGATGATGTCTTCAATGGTTCAGAAGGCCTAACCCTTTGGTACCCAGAGTCAGGACCCAGGATGTCCAGTGACATGTCTTCTTTTTTCTAAGACGAGGTCACTGCCCCCTCTCCCCCAGAGACAGAAACTTGTGATTGTAGCCGTGTGTGGGAGAGAGATTTCACCAGGCCAGGCATGCGTCCCCGTTGGCCTCGCAACCTCGACCCACTGTCCCAAACAGGAATGTTAATTAGCGGCGTCCACCCGAGGCGGGGTGACCGTGCATTGACACATCGGACGTCTACAGAGGAATCCTCTTGTCTGAAAAAAACTCACAGTTGAGCCAACAAATAAATATGCCAGCATTTATTATAACTGGGAGATAAATCAATTAAGAAACATTGAAACTTACATTCTCGAGACAACCGTTGCTTTAAATGTTCCACACTGAATAAGCTGGCAGTTTGCGCTTGATTGAAACCTGGTAAGACCACTGTGACCAGGGGGGCAGAGTGGCACATACTTCATGCGTGTTTGCCTCCGTGTTTCCCAGGCCACACACACGTACACACACACACACATAAAGAGAGGATTTAGGGAGAGGCTCCTGGCTGGTTAAACTGTGATCCCCGCTCCCGTTAGTCTTACATGGGTGACTGTGATGCACACACATTTCTCACACGCTTAACATGACAGACTACTTACATTCATCTCTCTTGAATACTTGATTTTGATTGGTCAGTGTTTGACATGTTTTGAATAATGACCTCTATACAGTAAAATCAACTTATATGTCTTTATTTTTTTATTTAGTAGGCAGTGTACAGGGTATACTGGGAAGTATGCAGTGGGCTAGTATTCTGAGAATGATGTTACGGTCACTTTACCACCCGATGCCCCCTGCTGGCCGGTTTGAGGCAGCACAGATAGGCAATAACTTAAAAGCATAATGTTGTGCAGTTATATTCAGCAAGAGAAAACAAACTAAGATAAACAGAACAGAATATGTCATAAAACATGTTTCAGAGTAAGTGAATATTCAGGCTAAATCTTCAACACCTTTAGATGCACATGCAATCTGGTAAATATACAGTACAGTGTATAAACTAGACTGGGTGAAGTATACATAATCAATATTTGCCAGAAATATATGTAATTCTATTGGGTACCAGTCATTCGTGATTTTTTCATGACAACAAGTGATTTTTCATGGAGGGTGTGGTCAAATACCTAACGTGTAATATGTTTTCATTCATGCGCATAATCAACATGCATCTGATAATATATCGCAAAATACCATGCATACACCCGTGAGATATAATACCGTGAAAATATATATTTAGAATCTTCTGAAAAAACGATAAAAAAAGATCAACAGTGTTTGACAAGTTCATAGCCGTCACATTCATGACAATCTGTGCTTGCTAGCCACTAGATGACAACACAAAGTCTGGTTCCTTGCTGTTCTCGAGGCTGCTGCTACGTCCGCAGCCGGCCGTCATTTGTGCCAGGCGAGCGGCTCGATGAGAGGCCGGAGAGGGCGGAGTCTCGGCAAGGCCAGGCTTCTTGGGTGGGATTGGCGGCGGGGTCCCTCTTTCTGCTCTGGGAATGGTGGGAGACCTGATGGTCGGAGACATGACGCCGGATTGGGACAGCGTACGGTAATCCGTGCCGAAAGGGGAAGTGTTGGGTGCGGCGGGTTTGCTGGAACCCTGGTGAGCGCCGAAGCGATTCAGGGCTTGGGTGACTGTATTGCGTGCCGCGTGTTTAGACGAGACGCCGTCTGACGGAGATATCGCATTGGCGTCGCAGGGAGGGGGAGAAGCGGGGATGTCTTCATCGAGGGTGCCTTGGAACTTGTGACGTGCTGCGTGGAAGCGCTGGTGGATGCCGGCCTGATACACAGCTTGTAGACTAGACATGTCCGGTGATTGTGTCAATATCGTACTTTGAAGGGAACACTCTGTGTTGCTGGCGGAAGGGCTGTGGGCTTGAGGATTGGACGGCGAGCTCCCATTGGTCAATGTGTTCTGTGACTGATTTTCTAGAACATCAACACGGCCATCATCCTCTGTAGGAACGTGATGTCCGTTCATCTTGCCAGCGCTCATCTGTCTCCTCAACCTCTCCATCTCCTCCTGCAGCTCCCTGCAGCGCGCCTCCTCCTTCCGTAACCTCAGGCTGAGCTGCTCTCGCTCCGTGTCGAATTCAGCCAGTAGCTCCTCTCTCCTCGCCTCCATTTGCATAGCCCGCTTCTTCTCCTCCTCCAGCTCCGCCCTCAGGGCCTGACTGGCCGATCGTTCGCGCTCCAGGCGGTGGCAGAGCTCGGTGGCGCGCTGGGACTCCTCGTGGGCGCGGGAGCCAGAGCGTTTGCATTCTCGACTCAGTGCCGTCATGAGATGTTTCTGCTGGACACGCTGGTCTTCTAACTGATCGTGGAGCCGTTTTTTCTCCCTCTCGATACGAGACGTCTTTGCCTTTTCGAACTCCAACTAAACGGAAATCAAAAAAGGAATGAAGCACCTGAACATGGTTACATTCTGTATGCGCAAGCTCAAATTCAAAGTCTACTCCTGATGCAATTTAATTTATTTTGATGTTATTATTTAGCGAATAGGCTCTATATTACGCTGATACATCCATTGTAGTTTGCTGTAAACGAAAGCAGCGGGGAAACAAAAAGCATGCGTGTGCGCGCTAGCTCTTAAAGGGACAGCAGCATAATAAATATATCTGTTTTAATGCTTATCAAACAACAAAAAACGAAGACAAAACACACTCGCTGCTCCTGACTGATCAACTTTAATATGGTTTGATCTATATTTCATTATACTGTGAAGACTATGACGTGTTATTTTACATTTGACTCCTTTATTCAGTTTCTGTACCTGATAACCACAGTTAGACCAACCTGAAACACCGGAAAAACACTGTTCATTTAATTTGTGTGTTTGCTTTATTACATTTATTTGTGCTATTGATCATAATTTGATCAATTTTTCTAATTTTATTACTAACTGATTGACTATTATTATTAGAGTTAGGCTAATAGTTTCATAGTATTATAAGCTTATTTATTAAGATTGCACAGGTACAAAAAACGAATAACTAAACTTTATTATTATTTATTAATTTTTGTGGTGGGCATTCCGGGGCACGTAAACTTTTTGTCAGGGCCGGTAAAAATGTAGAAATGAATGAATGCATAATAATTGTCATAATCGTGCAATCGTGATTATTCCTCAAGACTATAATCGTACCAACAAAATCTATAATCGTTGCATCCCTAATCCCTATAAAATATTGTTCATATATAAATCTTAACATTAGTTTAAATTAATTAAGTTACAATACAAAAACATGTGTATTTGTATTTTATTACAACAGTCTCATTCTGAGGCAAAGAAACATACAGCCACGGAAAAAATGAAGAGACCATTCCAAATTTAATCAGCGTTTCTAGATGTATTGTGGTCATTCCAGTCCAGTGTCTGTTGAATTTCAACAAAATCAAACCTCAGGAGTGACATAAAGTCATCCAACAGCGATGTGAAAGACTGACAGCATGACAAGACATGTGATAAAAATCTGAACATTTTCTTAAAAACATGAACTACATGAAAAATGAACTTGTTTTCTTTGCCGTATTTGAGGTTGAAACAATACTTTTTTTTACAATGTGGGAGAAATATCAATTGTAGTTCACAGAATAAAAAATATATATATCAAAAATTATAACACATGATACCATACATAAAAACTGAAAATAATTTTGAAATGGTCTCCACAGCTGTAGATCATAGACATGCCCCATAGGTCAGCATGCGTTTCTTCATACCTGCTGTAGGAGGCGCTCTCTCTCCTTCTCAAGAATGTACGTGACATCATCTCCTTCTGCAGCATCCTCAGCATGCTTTCTCTTCTCCTCCTCCAGATCTGCAATGATCTGACACCACCACACGGGGAGACATAATCACATGTAGAGACAGTATTGGCCTTCAAACCTCTAATCTCTCCTTGACCTGCTATATACTGTGACGCATCCTATTTCAATATAAGTTGAGAGTGAGAGGGGTTAAGCCTCAGTATCATGTTTTAGAAGCACATAATAATGAATGCAGCTGTATCGGTATATATTAATTACATTCATATTTCTGTAGTTTTTGTGCTAAAATGCACACCGTGAAACACGCTATAAAACTGAATCTTCATCTTTTATCACATATACTCACCCTCCTGTGTCTGGACTCTGCAGCTGCCAGCTGCTTCAGCATCTTCTCCTGCATCCTCCTGCAGTGTCCCACCACCAGCTTCAGGACCGCCAGAGGGTCCGCGCGAACCGCCGCCGCCCCACAGATGCCCTGGCGTCTCTGGGAGGAACTCCCTCCGTTCCCTCTGCCCTGACCCGAGTTCTGGAGGACCTCGCTGTCCCTCTGCAGCGCCAGGAAGGGATCGCTCAGGCTGTATTTTCCATAACGCTCCCACATGTAAGAGTCTCTGTGCTGGGCCTGTGAAAATGACAGATGGATTACTGTAACCGTTTTGGTTGGATGTTTGCTCATTCAAATGTATGTTTAAAGAGGATATAACATGAAAAATCACATTGTCCTTGATGTTTTTAAATAAAACGGTTCAAATGTAAACCCATTGGCCCTCATTTATCAAACGAACGTAGAAACAAGCGTGCATCCGAGTACGACAACGCTCACGTGTGATTCATTAAACTTTCTACGCGGCCAATTCCGCCGTATGAATAGTCGCACCTTGATAAATACAGCGGCTGAAATCGATCGTAATTTACATATCACGCCCCTAAAAATTCAGGGTGCAGATGCCTCGCCCCTAGATTTTGCGACAGAGAGAAACGTAATCCGGCCAAAAAGAGGAACTTTTCCCCATTTAAAATTGAAACTTTAACCTTGAAAAACGGAATCAAAGGAAGTAAAAACAGTTTGGAAAAACATCACTGCTGCAGTCAACAGCGTTGGCGTAGTGAACCGAACTCCAGCTCAGGTTCGTATTTTTTATTGCATATTTATGTTTTGTAAATATCACCGCAAATGATTATTGTTTCACTATTATGTTTACACTGAAAGTATTGTTGTTTTAAATTACTTTGGTTGTATAGTGCATTTAAACAAATTTATAATCTGACTTTGAGTTAGCCTACATTAATGTGTTAATGTAAAAACGAATGTAGATATAAATGACTGATCATTTTTGCGGCACGATTATAGTATGTTTATATATATAAATGTTTTTACAATTTTCTTCATTTAGGTGTAGAAAAAATGGTCTGTGGCGGAGGAGACAGATGCTTGTTACTAAAGAGGATAAAGGTTTAAAATCTAATGCTGCTAATCTTGCATTTCAGGCTGCCTAAATCAAGCACACGCAGTTTTATGTTTGCTTCATTTATTTCTTCTCTTTCAGATCTGTCGGAGGCCAGAACAAGCATTCTTCAGCCCCCACAAACCATCCACAACCAATCTCATCAGTTTTTTTACACCAAAGCACCCGTTAACCTTGTAATTTCTTGTAATCGCGAACAATTACATGTTCATAAAATTAGGCTAGAAAAGTAAATAGCCTACTCTATAAATCGCTTGGGAATCTATTTTTACATTTGTTACACTAAACGGAAAAAAAGAAAATCTATTTTGTCATTATTACTTTTCAGTTATCAAAAGGGTAAAGCGTATACACGGACCTTCACCTTATCTCAAAACTTGCGTACACGAGACCTGTCGTGAGATTTGATCGTAGCAACCGCTCACGTTCATATTGATAAATGCCAAGTTTTGCGTGGAAGCAAGCGCACGCACCATTTTCTGGCGTACGATCGTTTGATAAATGAGGGCCATTGTAACTTTGAGTCTGAAAACTAAGCTGGTCTGAAATGCTTGTCACATCACAACTATGAACACATTAACAGATGACCCAAAAGGTCTAAAGATATTTTTTGATGGTTTATATATTTCAAAACTTTTTACTTTTGATTTCACAAAATACTGTATTATGGTATTAGGAGTCTTGTAAGTTTTATTTGAAACCATAATTCTTACAATCCTTATAAAGTGATCTGCAGTCCTCTCTCTCTCTCTCTCTCTCTCTCTCTCTCTCTCTCTCTCACACACACACACACACACACACACACACACACGCACGCACGCACGCACGCACGCACGCACACACATGTTGGGTTTCCATGTTTTTTGGGGACATTCCATAGACACAATGGTTTTTATACTGTACAAACTGTATATCATATTCCCTACACCTAACCCTACCCCTAAACTTAACAATCACACAAAACGTTCTGCTCTTTTAGATTTTCACATGTTAATTCTGTATGATTTGTAAGCTTGTTTCCTCATGGGGACCAAAAAATGTCCCCACAAGGACAAGGATTTTGGATATTGCCATCTTTGTGGGGACATTGTGTCCCCATACCGTAGGGTTTACCAGGTACAAACACACACACACTTGCTTTCTAAACAGGAAATGTGATGTTACAGAACATATGACCCTGCCAAAAGCAACATAAACCATTCTCTAAGGCTTCAAGTATATGTGTCTCTGCTCAGTTTCTGCTGTTTGTTGTTTTAAATACGAGGCCCACAGATGGCCGAAACCATCATTACAGTCGAGAGAGGGTCCATGAAGGGAACTGGACACCAAAAAAACTTCCAGCTGGAATAATTTAATACATTCATCTGAAATAACTCTGATCCTAATTGACCTGAAAGGAAACAAGGCCAACCGAACATTGCATTGGTGAGAGTTTCTGATAGTTTTATGCAGTAAACTAAAGTGAAATTAAGAAAACAATCTGAATTTTGGGTCACCACTGACTCCCATAGTAGTGTTTTGTCCTACTACGGAAGTCAATGGTGACCCAAAACGGCTTGGTTACAAACTTTCATTAAAATATCTTTATTTGTGTTCAGCACAACAAAGAATGTACACAGGTTTGTTACAACTGGAGGGTGAGCGAATGATCACAAGATTTTCATTTTTGGGTGAACTATTCCTTTAAGCATAGACGTGCAGTGAGTTGGGTGCACTGCAAATATGAAATCTACTCCAAAATCTGCTCGAACACGTTCATGCCATAACACGCATGTCTATCTGCTACAGTAAATTCATGAGCGAGTACCGTAATATGTGTTTTAATGCACATCCACTCCAACAACATATTACATATTATTAAACATATTATTAAAATGATCTGCTTCACATAATAAAAGCAGATGGGGACTGGGGACAAATGTAGTCACCATTCACTTTCAACTTTAAAAACACACACACATCAGCCATTATGAATGTGACAAATGTCAGAAACTTTTACTCTTACTAACCATGTGACACTGCCGCTAGAACAGATAAACAGTGAGTTTCTGAAGCAGAAGGGGTGAGGCAGGACAGAGGAGATGTGTTTTTGTCTATGGGGCACATTCCTACTGAAGTTCATTACAGAAACCCAGGAAAATAACAGCCGTGACGTCTCAAATCTGAACAACTTTGATTTCTTGAATCTGTAAAGACTTCATTTTAATGTAACAACGTGTATGTAACGTCAATTATCCTTAAAGGGAGAAAGAAACAAAGAGAGAGAAAGAGAAGAACTCACATCATCTACACGTGTCACCACAGACAGCTTTAAACATTCAACAGCTTGGATCTGTCGAAATGGTTTTACACAAACTTTCGGCACGACAGTGGGTTTTCTAGTCGTCGCTGAGGTCACAACACATGATAAACTGGAAATGACTAGACGTAAATTCCCTGTTCTAGATACATCCTGTGAGTGAAATAAGGAAAGGCGTTTCCGCACTACACAACTTGAGGATAACCATCAAGAAACTCTTACATAATGAGTCAAATAAACACTATCCTTCTTTATTGTTTAAAAGATTCCAGATTTATATTTTAAGGAAAGTCTGAAGATAAATGTTGGGAGGGTTGGGAGATATGAAATCAAAGCATGGATTCGAACCCTTCATGAGCACGACGTCTCTTTATATCGCACACAAATCGCAGACATCCAACACTAAACGTTCATCAGCTATGAGGCAAATCTGATTGAGGACTGGGTTTAAATGTTCTTAGCCTGGTATGAAAACAATGGAAGTGTTTAGGACAAAAGCCTGAGCAATTATGGGGGAGTCATGGGAAAATGAACCCTACTAATGGCTTCAAATAAGTCAGCCAGGCTGGTGCCTTAAACAACATCAATGTGTGTCTAAGTGCAAGATAACCTGACATTGTCTTCAAACTCGTCCACATCAGGTCTTCTTTCATTTCAAATAAGAACAAAGCGCATGTAGTTCCTTTTCTCTCTTGTAAAGCACTTCACTTGCTAGTAATAAAGCTGGAAAGCATTCTTGCAGGCCATGAAGTCTATTAACTTGTTAGTCATGAAACAATAAACGTTTTCCCTCAAAAGTCAATAGCTGCTGAGGGGCATTGAGCATGGAAACAATTATTTGAGCAAATCTCCATTAGATCCACTTCAGTTTTTCGAAAGCACCAAAACAATAGACAGGGTTTGATGTCTGATAAACATTAGCATGCCCAATGACCAACAGGAACACAACAAATATCATAAAGACAGACTGGAGAGAGAGAGAGTAAAGTCATGCCTTAATGACATCATTCAAAGCAGGCAATGAGTGACAGAGATTGTTATCCCAGCGTGCCTGAACACTGCCCTCAAAAACCACACAGATTTACAGAAACATGCAGTCGGGTTCAATACGCCACCTACTTAAGTACTGACTTAAATTACTTAACAGTGGTTCAAAAAAAATGCTTAATGGCTCTAAAACATCCACGACTTGTGTTGCACACAAAGCCTCCGCCCAACACAGATAATATCTGTTCAGACAAAAAGATGTATCACTAAACACATAATCTGAGAGTGGAGATGCTGAGATTTACCACCGAACCAACATGATGAGATGAACAAACCACGCTGAAATAAAACCTAAAACTGATGGTATGAAGGAAATGTGTGTGTGCACTTACAGTATATAGTCCAAAAATGTCATAATGGTCCTAAAAAGGCTTTATTTTTTCATTTAAAATGTAATTTATTTTATTTTATTTGTTGTCAAATTTGATCTGGACGTGTTCTTTACAAGTTTTGTGGCATTGGCATGATTACCATATACGGTAGGTTTTCCGAGGTCCTTCAAAGTATACCATGGTGTTATCATGGTACATGATTAAAAAAGGAACGATGCTAAAAGATGTTTCATCTCAATTGTGGTACAGCCTGCTGTAAATTAGCTACCTGATGTCCATCAGGAGTGTGAGATGAGACCCAAAATAGCTAAACACTCTAAAAAATTAAAAGTTAAAGTGAAAAGAGCCTGATGAAAAATAAAGTCCTTTCTGGTGTAATTACAGCCTGGTGGATGTAAGAAAGCAATTGAGTTTGGAATGTAGTAAACCGCAGGATGCTAAAGTTCAAACAGGAAGTTTTGGTTGTGTATTTCACAAACGCTCTGTTTATTCTGCTTTCAATTGGGATGGTAAACAACCTGTCGATTTGGCATTTTATTTACTTGTTTATCATTAGGGTTCGATTTTTCATGACTTTTCTGAAAACTGCAATGTTTGGATGTTTGTTGCATGTCAAACCAACTAACAAACAGCATCGTTTTTAACGTAAAGACTCGAAAAGTCTAAAGAGATCCTTGTCAATTTATAGCTCTTAACAAACTGAGCTTTTATAGTTATGAAGTTTAAGATGCTAGCGTGCCCAATTGAATTATAAGCCAGACATACATCTGGATTTCATTGAGTGTTTCGGTTATAATGTCTCTCTTGGGTATCTGGCGTGCTATGTGAAGTGTTAAACCTTCTCAAAAGTGAACTACTGAAGGTCAATAGACAACTATTGAGGTTACGGTTTTATCGTGTTGAAAATTAACAATGTTTAGAAATCACTGATGTCCAATCTTCTAGGTAAGATTACACACGCCAGCAAATTTACCCGTGTCGTTTGATAGTGTAATGAACAAATTCACATACATTGCAGGATCTTAGATCTTAAATATAAAGAAGCTATATTATAAAGAAATAAAGTACAAACCCTGAGTGTCTGTATGACAAAGTCTCGAGCCTCCAGCTCTCCTTCCAGAACACTGAAGAGCAACAGAAGCTCTTTTTTACTCAAATCCTCCACATTCAGTCTGGACTCCTGCACACAAAACGCACAATAAAACACTGAGCAAACAGGTATGCAAAATGTAATAATAGACAATACTGTAATACAATGACATTTTATTAAATTAATTTCTCTGTCCAGGAGCAAACTAGCAAACTAAAGCTTACAAACACAGACTTAAAGTAGGGTGACCACCCGCCCGTCCCGCTTTGCGTTGTACCGCACAGCATTTTCATCCCTTGTCCCGCACGTCGCATTTTGAGACTGTTGGTTGCCAACTTGCCGTATAAAAAGTCACTAAAACATCGTAAACTGTGTACGCCTAGGTAGTGGTTAGCGTATTAAAATAACATTTATTTACAAATCATTATTTGTTTGTCCTCTCCAAAAATGTAACAACGCGTCAACTCAACGCGGACCCTACGCGGACCGCAAGCGCTGTGATTGGTCTGTTTGAACCCCTCCCTCAGGTCAAAAAACTCTGCGATAGAGTCATGTTCACTCAAACGTATTTCCGAATGAATTCTCTAAGTAAATTATTTGTGCTTCAGTATTTAACATCTCAAATCTGCAACAAAAGTGACCGTTGACTTGCCGCTATTACTGCTAATGCTTCTCAAACGAGTTGCTTCTTCTTCGGCTCTTGTCTTGGTAACACAAGCAACACTAAATTTTTACTTCTGCATCGGACTTACGCCGTAGCCTCTACGCCGTAGGCTACATGTCGGTTTTCATTTACACTTCTACGTCGTTGTCCGCGTCGACACTGACGCATTGCCTGTTGACGCGGACAATGACGTAGAAGTGTAAGTGAAAACCGACACGTAGCCTACGGCGTAGAGGCTACGGCGTAAGTCCGACGCAGAAGTAAAAATTTTGTAGCTTTAGTATAGCCCAGTAATATACCCCGCGGGAGCCAAAAGAGTGCTTTAGTACATGCACAGTTTATGAAGTGACATGATGTAACAGCGGTTTCTGCATAGTCAACAAATTCATGTGTACTGCGCCGCCCACGTGGAAGCTTATACAGCCACAGTATTTACGACACTGATAATAACAGACAATTGCGATTATCAACCACATGGGGGAACCATAAGCAAAAGTTCTCTAGTGTTGCTTTAATAAATTGACCGTTAATATATTTTCTTTGCATAAGGGAAGAGAAAGGGGGTTTTTGTGTTGTGTTCCCAACCCAAACACTCATCCACACAGCAAAATGAGCTCATATCTGCTTGCGTTTCACACCCACAGCAGTTCACAAGAAAGCAAAACACATCTAAGCACAGATGTTATTTTTGTCATTTTATTCATATGAGTCACAGGTTAACATCAAAGCTAAAGTGGCGTATTTGGAAGCGCTGCCTATTGAAAGACGGCCTGAAAGAGTGGCTTGTTGTCGGCAGGGTCAGACTGAAATTCCTTTCCTAGCGCTCGCTTCTAAACACGCCGTAATTGTGCATGAAAAGCATCAGATTTCACTTTCCCATACATCTGTGCACAACACGAACGCTTTGACCCAGAGCTGTAAAGAGTAATCTCGTGAGACTAAACCCAGATCTCTTCAGCCTGACCCCACTTTGCTTTTAAATGGTTCTTCTAGATCATGTCGAGAGATCTGTGTGGTCAGCCAAAGTTTCCACTTCATGAAGCCATGAGGACCGAACTGTTACATAACATACTCAGAGACGACCTACTGAGATCCAGATGAAATCTGGGCTACACAGAACTTGGACGTCTAGCTTCCACGTCAGACTTCTCATACTGACACAGCTGTACTTAAAGGAACAGTTTAACCAAAAATGAAAATTCATCATTAACTCGCCCTCGAGTTGTTCCAAATCTGTATACATTTCTTTGTTCTGATGAACACAGAGAAAGATATTTGGACGAATGCTTGTAACCAAACGCTTCTTGGACCCCATTGACTACCATAGTAGGAAAAGTAACAATGGTAGTGAAAAGTGCCCCAGAACTGTTTGCTGTCCTACATTCTTCAAAATATCTTCTTTTGTGTTAAACAGAACAAATTTATAAAGTAATTTTTTCCTACGTCCTACTACCAAAACTGTTTGGTTATAAGCATTCTTCCAAATATCTTTCTCTGTGTTCATCAAAACAGAAATTTGTTGGTGAGTAAATGAAGACAGAATTTTCTTTTTTGGGAGAACTCTATTCTCTACATGAATTAAAATCATATCTTGCGTCTGTTTTTTGTGAAAACTTTAGGACAACTTGTTCTTTTATTAGCCGTGTAATGTTGTTTCTTTAGAAGTATTTTGCATTGATGGGAAGTGCACGCTACACGCCTGAGTACAGTATGCATTAAAGCTTTCATGGTCTGTGGTTTAGCCAGACAAACAGTGCTCATTTAATCCGTGTTCCAATGCAAAGCCACACTTTAAAGACGTGTTAATTTTACAACCTTATTTTGCCTTCATAAAATCCAAATAGAATTAGAAGATGCAATATTTTCAATTAAATAATAAACTGATCAAGTTAAAAAAAAGACATCTAGGAGACATTACAAAAGACGTCCAGTCTCCAAGATTGTAAAGTGTTCTTTAAAAATCAGACTAAGGTAAGAAAATGACAACTTTCTTTATGCATCTTCTGGTCTTCAAAACAAGGCTTTGGTTCTTGCATTCAAGCACACTTCTGGATTATCACATGGTGTTCTTCATGGTTGGCTAATTTGGAATTTCCTCTTTAACGGTGCCCGTGCCTTTCTGGATTAAAGGGTGCTGCGGCATTAAACATCGGCGCAAATGCTTCTCACATTTCTCCCTGGAGCTAAACTGAAGTCCAAGCTCACCCGACATGTCGGAGGATAATTCATTTAATCCTCAAACTGCTTGTAAACTACAAAACAGATGGTCCCATGTCAATAACCTGTTGATGCTAACTGCTCTGCCCACTTACAGTAACAGTACATCCAAGCACAGACTTCATAAAGTATTATGCAAATTAGTAGATGACACATGCATTTCGGTTTATTTAACGCTTACAAACAGTGTTGGGTGTAACTAGTTACTAAGTAATTAGTTACTGTAATTTAATTACTTTCCCCTTGAAAAAGTAAAGTAAGGGGTTACTCTTATTTTTTCTGTAATTTAGTTACTTTTCATGTAATTAAACTAAATACTTTGTGTAATATATGTGTGTGCAATAGTGGAATTGACATCAAAATTCAAAGTCTAACTTTAAAATCTGTGCTTTAATGTATAATTCTCACATTTGTAATACTTTGGTCAGTTAATAATACTACTTTATGTAGTTTTATATTATTTATTTGAATGAATTAGAGCCGTTTCATGCCTATCCTTCAATCACTTAACTAATCAAGGTTGATGTAGGATATAGAAAGTAATTAGTAATAAGTAACTAAATACTTTTTGGAGAGAGTAATTTGTACAGTAATCTAATTACACTATTGAATATGTAATTAGTAACTAGTAATTAGTTACTTTTTTCAGAGTAACTTACCCAACACTGCTTACAAATCAGCCAACATCTGGACCGCTCTCTGGGTCAAAACAACACTTATCTCCTAAAAACTGTTATATAAAACCACATGAAAAACAGTACTGTAGTAGGCTATACTATAGTATTTACTGTAGTAAACTACTGCAGTAAAAATCCTAGATACTATAGTTCTTTAAACCCTACCACAGTAAATATTAAAGTATACTACAGCATTTACTACAGTTATCAATTAACTTCTTAATACTACAGAGTATACATTAATAAAGTGTACAATTATAAAATAATAGTAAATACTAACGTATTTTTTCTTGTTGGACAACAATATTTGATACAATATTAAAGTACAGTATACATTATATGCAGCATTAATATGAGCAGTTCAACATTCAAAATTGAGTGCGTTTTAGGTCTTCAATGCAAGTACATAATTATAGGGCATCGCCTAAACTCAGGTAAATTTAGGACGCGCGTTGATACCTCAAAATGTTGCCTAGGTAGGCAGCTCACGAGATTTTGAAACACACACTTTTACAAATGTCAATAAAAAAGGAATTTTAACAATAAGAAAGTACTAGTAGTGTAGTAGTAGTTTTTTTTCTCGCAAAAATAGTTGCCTTTTGGCTATTTAAAAACAACACTAGCATTAACTCCTCGTACAATTCACACAATCTGCATCCTGCGAATTTGTAAATACTTTCTTTTGTTCCCGTGCTCGTGTTATGTTTAGTTTTCTCTGTCTTTTCTGATTTTCATGATTTAGAAATGCGTTTAAAGTAAAAAATCTTACCGTCGTGGGTGCCATCCCAAGTTTGATCGTTTTTCAATAATGCACATCGAGACGAGCCGATGGGCTTCAGTGAAGTTCAGCTGCTCGAAAAACCGAAAACAGACATCCTAAACAGCCAATGGAATAAAAGAGCATCAACGTGCTGACCAATAGGAGCGGGTTTCAATGGGCAGGAGGCGGGACTGGGAAAGTTTATAAACTGAGATTCTTTGTCCAGCAGCAAGCAAGATCCCCCCTCTGGTCATCAGCAAATGAATGCACTTTTTCCGCCCGATTTTCATTAAACTCAACATTTCGTTGCATGATCCTCGAGTTCGCTCGAAAAAATAATTTCAAACGCTGAAAATAGTTGAGATGAGAGAGTTGTAAAGCTAACCATATTTGGAGCTGAGAAAAGCATCCAGAGCAGGAGAGAGAGGAATGCTGCGCAGTCCGGTTTGCATGTGTCAAGTATCGCGAGAGTTGGAAAGCACAGCTTTCTACCAGTTTCTAATGTTTTTCTCGCGGTACGACGACGTCACGACGGGCCAATCGGTCTGTGCAGTACCACATGAAGCCGAATACGCATAATAAATGTATTTTTAGTATGTATCTTTGATTTGTTTAAATAAAAATGGTGAAATGTTATTTCTTTGAATGTACGCCATGTTTCATGCCTAAATGCATGTGTGCCGCCTTGTGGCGGTTTATTTTACTACAACACATTCGATGAAAAGTGACCAAAAGGTTTCTGGACAAAATTAGTTTATGTACATTACTGTTTAAAGGTTTAGAGTCATAGTAATTCGTTAAATTACAGCTCGTTTTTAAAACAATAAATATGTTGAATAGAGAGAAATATTTCACATATTCTGGTTGTTAACCAGTGGAACATGTCCGTGTTAATGTGATAAAGTACGTCATACATCATACACCCACGTCATACACTAAAATGACACAAAAAGTAACTGGTACATCTGTGAAATGAAATGGGTACATGTTTAAGTCTCGGACTAAAAGAATATACGAATATGTGTAGAATACACTCAAGCGAGTAGAAAAAATGCATAGACACATACATCCTTCATTAAAAAATGTTATATTACAAATTTGATTCATCTGATAAATACAGGCATTTCACAAAGCATTGTACTAAACAAAAACACATCACAATCCTATCAACATACAATGACAAATCCGAGCACGATTTAAACCACACAGCATCATCAATGTCCAAGTTAAATACAATCTCATGTGCATCTCAGAACCAGGTTAAGAAGGATTGAGCATGTCTGTACTGACACACAGCATGAGGTGACGCTGACAGGAACGTTTCCAAACTGTTGGCATACTTTTTTAGGTTCAAAACTGAATAATGTTTCTGTGCTTCTATTATTCAAGCTTTCTGAAAGCAACCGTGACAGATAAATAGCACCGATTTGCTGCGATACAACCCTGTAACAAGTACTCACACACAAAGGTAAGAATAATTTACTTCAACATTTATACAAAAGCATCTGCCATGTACAATAAGACGTGAGAATAAAAGTCATACCTGAAAACAATAAAAAATAATGTACAGTTCAGATATACAGTATCTGTTGCAGAATGTGGGATTATGAACCCACATCATGGTTCTGTTCGGGCTTCAGACGCGTTTCATCTTCAATACACAAATATTTATGAGCACCAGGTTAAGCCACATCACCCGCTAGTCACAAATCTCTGAGCCATCATTTTTTAAATCAATTTACGATCCACCCATTTGGTATAAATCATTTGTGCGATTCTTCATAGGTAGGCCAGTCATTTTCTGCCTGAATTCACTTCAGTTCTTGTGACGAGGACGTGCAGGTTTACACTTCACAAAGATATACTGTATTTATTTATATATATTTTAAAAATGTTGTAGTGCAGTTGGGGTGTCAAGTTTAGACTAGGAATCTTTTAGCATGTTTATGCGGGCGAAGATCTTCAGGGCGGGTCCCAATTTAATATTCATGGCACTCATTAGGTGGTCTTCCTTCAATAGCAGCATGGCCTGTCCGTCGATCTCCTGAGAACGAAACTCATCTGCAATCTCCTGGCAACCTGTGATAATCGCAACAATAAAAAGAGAGACTGTAACCTTGGAAAATGATGAAATACTAAGTAGAACTGTGGAGACAGACAAAACATAATCTATCGAAAGAGCAAATGGACAAAAATAAAGGCAAAAATTTTGTTTGGATAAACAAAAGCCATTTCTAAATAAATATGATTTCCCATCCTGCCCAATGTTAAGTCAAACTTTAAATGTTGGCATCAAAGTCTAAAAGAAGGAATATGCATTACTAAGCATTAAGTGGTTGCTAGGGTGTTCTGGACAGTTGCTAAGATCTCCGCCTAAGGGATGCTGATTGATGGAAAAATAAATACGAGATATTCCTATCCAAATGAATACTTACCGGGCAAAGAGCGGATAAACTCAAACACCTCTTGCACGTTCCATTTGGTGGGGTCACACGGCAGGAAGTGCTGACGGAGGAGAGGAAGTTCTTCGGGATCATTAGCGACGACCCCACCCTGAGACCCGATTGGTCCAGAACTGGCTGCTGAGAGCGGAGACGTTGCCTCCTCATAGCTGGAGATATCTGAACAGGGGCTGGATTCTCCTTGACTGGGCTGCGATTGAAGTGGCGAGGACACAGATTCGCCCTGAGATTGCTGAGACACAGAGAGCCTCTGGAGAGAAAACAAAAATTGGGGTTATTTATAATAGATTAAATATAATATTTACATATAGATGAAATGAAGTGCTGAATTCAGCCACAATTCAAAAACCAGCATCATGTAAATATGTAAAGTTCACCTGTTTTTTGGCCTCCCTGCCTCTGTGACTGTGAGATCTCCTCCTCCACCGATTGGCTGTTTTAGTTCTGTCCGGGTGGAACAGACCAATCCGCTTTGTGCAACCAACATTGTACCTGATGAAGAATATGGATTATAACTTTGGGAGCACTCATTTAAAAACAGGAACCATGTAGTGAACTTTCTAAAATGCCATGATGATTTCCCAGGTATGTCTAGATGTTATGGTAAACAAACATGAATCTGTTGCCGCTTTACCTTTTAGCACAGACCATGGAACAGAACCGTTTTGACCCCCTAAATTTGTAGGCAAAATCGACCCATCCACAGAGTTCACAGGTGAGCTTGGGCTCGTCCGGCTCCTCCTGAGCTATTGTGTCTGATGAAACAAAACACCATTTCTGACGGGTTGCATTGGCTTGTTAAATAATCCTTAGAATGGTGCAGAATTGTGAAAAACATATTGAGCGTCACAACTTTCTTTTTTTCTAAAAGAATATTTTTCTAGTCTGCATCATACAAAACCATTATCACCAGTATGTTCTGAATGAACCAAACACAGTTTTCACCTTGTGGTCCAGTCTCCTCTGCGTCTGAGTTTGTGGCACTGAAGGAATTACTGCTGGTGGTTTTCTCTGGATCAGAGGGAAGCTGAGTGTCTGGTTTCTTGGGGCTGTCTGCCCGAACAGGAGGTCTCTCCACCTGACAGTACAGCAGTTAACTTCATCATTGCTTAACATACAATGACATGATAAAAACTAGAACAGCCACAGTAAATCTGCTTCGGTATGCTGATGAGTGAACACGTACGATATAACACACGTTTACTTTAATGAAAACAAGAAATTGAGAAGAATGAATACATCATGGGGCGGTTTCCCGGACAGGGACTAGGCCTTAGTTAAATTAGGATATTTAAGTCGTTTTAAACATAGGCGTTACAAAAAAACTTTACTGGTGTGAATGTTGAGACAAAACAAATGCATCGAAGTTGTTTTCGATCAAGACACCTCTAACATTTCACTTAGTCTGGGACTAGGTTAATGGAACCCTGTCCTGGAAACCTCCCCCATATGTTTAACTTTAATCTACACTTATTTGCAATAAGGTTCACATCACAATGGCTGTATACTCACTGGAAATGGCTCGGCTCCCTCCTGGATAACAAAGCCCTCGATGACATGCGTCAGCACGTGCGGCTTTACTATGGCCTGAGGCGGTTTGTTCTCGCCGTTTTGCGGTGCGCTTCCAGTCACGACTGCCGGCGGCTCGTTCGAGGCTCCCGAGGTCATGGCCGGGGTCACCTGCGCTCCCGCGGGTTCGCGCGCGGTCTCCACGGAGGCTGGAGGCAAACAGAGCATCCGACACATCACCATAGCAACCACGACAACATCAGCCGCACAAACACGGGCGGTCGCCAATAACTTGAGAAATACGTGTCTATAGATCGCTGAAATAACATCTATAAAATCGATACATTTAAAAGCTGAGCCTCAAAGCGCTTTAAATAAAACTTGCTTATACACAATGAAATTTTTTTTACAGAAATGAACCAAAGCAACCCTAAAAAGTCAAACAACGACATCTTAGAATGAAGTTGCTTTCAAAACCGGTTAAAATAAACGCATTCTAAACATAACGCTGTATAATTTTCAACAAACGCTTCACGTAAGCGGTCGCGTCCGCGTCACGCGCGTCGCGTTTTAAAAGCGATCCGGGTTAAATCAGCTCCCTTTAGAAGTCTTAAGATATCATCTATTCGGCCGAAACGCCAAACAACCCCTTACATGCCCGAATGATCTAAACTCCACAAGAGAAAACACGGCTTACCCACAATGCGCAATAGAAAGTCATTTGCCCGAGGCGCGCGCTTCAGATCCGCCTCAAAACACGAGGGAAGTCTCATTCCCACCGCCTCTGATGCTGACAGTGAACGATTTCCAGCCTGCGCCACGCGTTCACTTCCACGCACTCGAAGCGTGCGCTCTGCGCCTTTTGTAGCGCCCCACGCCCACGCGCATACGCAACCTCCACATTCTGCCAGAAAGGCGGATCAATGTTTCCCAAGGCTGGCAGCAGACCTTAACTGGTAGATCACATGACTCTGGAGGTTTGATGATCCTTTTACTTGGTGTCTGTGTGTAAGCCTCAAAACGCACCATTATCAGGGAGCATTTCTAGTTAGTATTTCTATGCACCAGACAGTCACTATTTTAATTAAATCTCACTCAGGGCTGTTGAGTCATTGACTTGGCAACGAGGGAGTCATGCGGTATGTGTCGGACATACCAAGCAGGTGATCTACCAGTTAAGCTCGCAGCCCACGCTGTTTCAAGCCGGGCTTGGATGGAACCTCTAGAGTCACGTGACCTGTCGGTTCTGGCCCGTGTTTAATGGGAATCACACACTGCCCTCAGTCCTCCCACATCTTCCTATTCCCCAGCGGAGCGTAAAAATGAAGAGAAATCCGGTTTACAACGTGGGAGTGGGAAGGCTTGTATTTTAGCATGCCTGTGGTTGTTTAATTCCCTGAACTGCCACAAACTGCCTGGGATTTTGAATAGTGGCCTTTGGACACTTGAAGGGATAGTTCACGCAAAAATAAGCAATTCTGTCATCGTTCATATTCCTAATTTGTTTCTTAGCTATCTTTATTATTGATTACATCTCCTTTTATAAAACGATCCTTTTTTCTTGTGAATGAGTTTTTTTTTTGTCACTGTACCTTGCGTTTGAGACGTAGCGTTAGCAGTTTCAGCTTTGGGTTGTTCTGGAGGGTCTGTGCCCTGGGATGTTGTAGTCGGATGCACTTGCACCGGTGGGCAAATCTCTCTTAAAACCAAAGATGTGGGTTTATCCTTATCATCCTGAGCTAGTCTTGAAGCCTTAACGGAGAGACAGAACAATCAGTCGCGTCTCACGTTGATAAAACATGAAATGGTGCCCTATGTAGTTCACATCTCTTTACCTGGCTTTGTGCGGGTTGGATCTGAAGGTTGATGGCTGTCAGCTGCACCGGTTGCGCTTTGGCGTGCGCCAGGCCCGAGTGAGAGCCATGTTGACTGATGCCATGATGGCTAATGGTGGAATGGAAGATGGTAGCATGTTGACTTTGCGTTGATCCCTGGGTGTAAAGTGCCGGTTTGGGGAGAACCGGAATGATCCCTGCTATGGTGGTGGTCTGGGTGGTGTTCTGGATGGTCAACGAGGCTGTTTGTTGGTGAGGCTGGACGGAGGCGGTCTGTAGTAATTGGGGCTGGGTTCTGGAAGTGGGCGGGGCTTGTGGATGAATGATAAACTGTTGAGGCTGTTGTTTAATCAGGGCCTGGGGCTGGATCTGAGCGTACGCTGGAATCAGAAACCACAGAACACTTCGAATTACAAACTTACATGGTCTAACATCACCTCACATTATACTAAGAGCTAACCAAATGACAACTGTAAGCGTATCGCTGCGGTCCTTCTGAAACCTTGTGTCTCCATATTTCGTGTTTTTATTTTTTAAAAAGTATTCAAAAGTGCTTGTCAACTTGGACAGCACAGTAGTAATCATTTAAAAAGTACAGTGTTTTTTCCATTTCCTGAAAAACAAAAATACTTTGGAGGTACGAGGTTTCAGAAGGACAGCGACGATAAGGAATTTGATAATATCTAGAGAAATTAATATAACTGTATTCATTCTGTATACTTAATACAAATGTTTTCAAATTGAAGGTCACGTTCTAAAACTAGCATTCATCTGGTTGTGATCTGCTCGAAAATATTCCTCTTGGGGAAAAAAAAAACGTGCTTACAAACTTACAGAGTGAGTTACAAAAGTAACTGTAAATTAGACATTTTATTTTTATTTTATTAAATCTTCAATCCGTAACTTTTGCCTCTCTATCGCCATCTCTGTTTGAAACATAAAATGGCAGGTTCCTTACGTACTTTACATGTGTTGAAATAACATCAAACAACATTTTACAGAAAGCGTAAAGTATAAATCATCATTATAAGCTTATTGTTGTGAATAAGAGTAAGATTAGTAAATCAGTATATCCAAAACAGTATATCCTGGCTCAAGAACGTTTTTTTTGTTTCTTTTGAAAAAAGCTACAGATTATATCTTTAAACAGCTAATTGGTATAAAAATGATCATAGTAATCAAATCATATTTCTCATTTCATAATACATTTTTTTAAAGCTGCTTCTCAAAGCACTGACATCAATAGAAAGAATAAACATTTAATAAAAACATCATTTATCATGTCGTAATAAATTAAGATATTCAAACACACCAACACACAAAACAAAAGAGAACCTCGAATGTTTATGAGCAGTAAAGGAAACTGAAGAGTCTGTATAACACAAACAGGAGAGACTGAAGGACTGAATGGTGTGGGATTGTGTGTAGATGACTCAATGTTCATTTCTCTCACTCTGTCTTACTTCCGGATGTTAAGAAAGAAAGACTTGATGAGTTTTTCCCTGCAGAGAGCAATCCTGGAAAACCCCAAACTTTCCTTCATGACTTTCTGCCCTACGCCGGTCATCGGCACAAAACATCACACGTGTGTTTAAAACTGTGAAAATCCTCCACCAACTGATTCATGTCAACACATGAATCTCACACATGTCTCCTGTAAACTCTCAGAGGAGATCTCAACAACGTGGCAGACTGTGTTCGTGTTTGATCCAAAGTCAAAAATTCTTACGATACAAACTCCGACATCTGTCATCTTGGTCAAATTCAATCCCATCTAGTTTCACGGTTAAAACCACACACTGCCCATATTAATTTAATAGCTCTATAATAAAAAATTTGTTCAAGAATTTTTGAAAAGAGATGAATGAGGCAAAGTTCTCCGTTGTTTTTATGTCTTCCGATCTATGAAAAAGCAACCGCAAAGAGACACAGTTTTCCTCGAAGGCATCCGCTCTAAAAGAAAAACAAATGTTGTACTTTTTCAGTACAGTACACAGCAGGAGTATGATACAATGTTTTTTGGCTCTTTATCAGCCACATTTTCTTTGCGAGCCACAACGTGTGGGTGTTTGCAAAAAGATGTTTCAGCAGAACTAGGACATGACAAATTCACTATACTTCAGCATAGTTTCCAAACCTGAAACCACCCAAACAACATAAATGCGATTGAACGATCGATTGCAAATCTTAGACGACATCTAAAGGCTGTTCGCAGTGTGACGTTCGAATAGATTTTGATTGGCTATAAATGTTTTCTTAACACTTTACATTAAGGTTCCCTTCATAAAGCATTTATAAATGTGTTCATTAATGATTAATAAGTCATTATAAAGCAGTTATAACTGCATAAATAAAAAGGGGGATTCTAACGAAATACCTGCCAAATATACCTTAATAAGTGTATTTATTCATTATTTATTTGACTCGAAAGCAGATTCATTGTTATCTTGATGTTGTTTGCAAAATAGGCTGTCAGACGGGAGACCGTAGGGTGTTATGTTGGTTTTTCTTCTTATTGTATATTTCATATCTTATGTCACTTTTCAAACCATGTTGCTTGCCATACGATTAGAATGCCTTCAGATCGTGATGCTTATCCAAAGCAGGTTTTTCTTGCTTACCAAGATAAATTCATCAAACTTTTGATCACTTCTTAACACTAAATGCACAAAGGTTGTTGTAAACGTGTTTGTTTACGATGTTTTATTAATGATTCAATGACTTCCGATAGTTAATCAAAACCAGAAAACATTTATTTATTGTTTTTACAGCCCATGAAAGTGCACTTTAAAGAAAAGTGGATGCCTGCGAAGTATTCACATGTATTAAGCATTTATAACATGTGAGTGAAAAATGGCTCACTATTTGGCAGGTGTTTCGTTAGAATCCCTTTTTATTTACGCAGTTATAACTGCTTTATAATGCATTTGTAAAGACTTATTCATCATTAATGAACACATTTATAAATGCTTTATAAAGGGAACCTTAATGTAAAGTGTTACCAATGTTTTATATCATCTGGAAAAAGACATATAGTATTGTGTAGTTGTGTGTATACTGGTTTGGATTCGGTTTTTTAAACTTTATGGTTACCGTCCTTGGAAACGGTCTTAAATAGGGGAAAGGATGTTTATTATAACAAAAAACGCACTATTTTATTCCATAAAATAAATGCTTTTAGTGTTTACACTTCAATGAATAGTGAATGCTATTCAAAGGTTCAGTAACAGGAATATTGAGACACTTCTGATAAGCTAACAAGAAAAAGACAGAATGTGTTTTCATTGCTATGAATGATGTTAATGATGCACTAGAGAAAAAGGCATCAAGACACATATCGCAACAACCGCAGCGGCACTCGGGAGCTCAATGCCATAGCAACAACATTTATCCCTACAGGCACACATGCACACGCGCACACACACACACACATGCACACACACACACCAGGTGGCTGTTTACACAACTCTCCAGATTAAAGAGCCACTCATACACCTCTCACTCCTTTATTCGTTCAGTTTTTTTTTTGTCATTTGTGCACACACATGCGGTGTCATAAATCAAGCACCTGCGACTGCTGAATGACATAGATGTGATGTGACAAAGGTAAAGCTCTTAGAAGTACCGTGCCATGGAAAAACAAAACAAGAGTCACAATCTATCAGTTCAAATTTTATTTAAAACGTACTATTTACCATTTTAGACACTGCAGCTAAGCAAAGCTAACCCCTTTTGTAAAAACACAAAGCACGTTTTTGTATCATCTGCCAAACTAGAACCCCCGCAGCTCCTGCAAGCTTCGGCACGCCCTGGTACCCGTTTCCAAACGTGTATTTTAATTGTTCCGTGTGAAGGGTTAAAATTACAGACCTGACGGATGATGGATGGCGTGCGTGTCAGATTTTGACGAGCACTGAATAACCCATTGGATAACATGAGTGTGCTTCAAAGGCCATGTATGCATTAAAACACTTGAACATAAGCCGTGCAGAACAAATGTAGCCTTAGGTGGTATTTTTTTGAGCTGACAACTGGGGCTGGGTCTTAATAGCTTGCGTCAGGATACATTACTGTTTACCGTAAGTCAATCACACTTTCACAAGTCAATTCACAGACATTTCTATAAGCTTAGAGGCGACACGTCTTCAGGCAAAGTGGCAAAATGACAATGCTTAAAACCATATGATCCCAAAGACAATGTTAGATAAAGGTATGCTAGTTTCAATATCAGTTTTAATGTAGTTTTATTAATATTTTGAATAGGGCTGTCAACATTAACACGTTAACGCATGCGATACAATTTTTTCAGATTAACGTGTTAAAAATATTGAACGCAATTAACGCAGCATCCGTTTGTTGTGTCATCCTTTGTCTAGGTTACATTATATAATCACGCTCTTAAACCACTTAAGTGCGTTTTGAAGATAGACAGCTGAATGGCTATAATTAATGTTAAAATAAATAAAAAATAATCCATTTAATAGAGACATCAGTAACAGTACTAATATCAGAATGTTGGCTTTCATTAATAAAATGATGCTGTTAAATTTGAAGATTAAATGTGAAATTATTCGATTGTAAAAGAATATTTTAAACATTAATGTCATGTGCGATTAATCGTGATTAATCTCAGAACAAATGTGTGATTAACCAGATACATTTTTTAATCAATTGACAGCACACATTTTTAATTAGCTCATATGTTTTTATCTTTAATGATGAGAAATGATTGTATTTTACTTTTTGGGTTTATTTATTTTTTTATGTTGCTACTCTACTGTATATAAAGTTGAATATATTTTTATTTCATTTTAAGTTTTAGTTTGGTTTTTGGTGCACCTCAACTCCTCAACCTCACCTCAACTTAAAGATGCTTCAGTTTCCTGTTAAGGCATCATATTTCATTTTCATTTAGTTGAAGTCTTTCAAAGAATATTTAGGTTGTTATTTGATTTGATTTCAATTAACAGGAATTCTTTGATAGATTTCAATTTAGCTCAGTAAACTATAACAACTTTGGAGGAACATACCCTAAATACTAAATTTGTTTTGAGCGTTTGAAAGCTTTCTTTACCCAAAAAGTGGCCCCAAATGTAGTTGGACTAAAATAAATGAATAAATAACGTAAATAAACAAATCAACAATGCAATAAAAAACATTTAGGATTCGATGGGTTACATTTTTTAAAGCTTAGCTACGACACCTCAGTGAAAAGGACCTTGGGACAAAGTGATAAAAAGGAAAAAGGAAGTTAGTTCGGAAAAAGTTATGTTCACACACACCTTTTTTGCTTTGTTTTTATCGAATGCATTGCCAATTTGTGCGTTTAACACTTTTGGTGGCAGCTGTATATAATCTGTAAGTGTACCTGGTGCGATCAGGTGATGTGAAGAGGAGACACTACGGCTCATGTTCAACGCTTTCATTTCCGTCTGTGCTTCAATCTCTCCTTTCTTCTTGTCCTCTGAGGAAGCCGTGGTCAGGTTGCTCCTCCCGGCTCCGGCACCTGAGCTGGGGGTCTTGATGAGCGGGGTGGGTTGGATGGAGACCGGGGTCTGCTTTAAACTCAGAGCCTGAAGGCCCGCAGAGGTGGAAGACGCCCCCTGCTGGTTGCGCAAGGTGAGATTTTGTACCTGGCCAAGACACAGAGCAAAAATGTTCAACGTGAATGTGAACGTTTGAATTTTCGTAATGTCATAATTTTATAATGAGAGCTAAAGAGAATAGAGGTGTTGGAGTTTTAAAATGCAGATTTGATTGGATTTTTTGACTGCATTGCGTAGATGCACAGATGTAAATGTGTGCTATCGAAAGGCTGTGTGTGTGTTTTAGTACTTATCTCAGGCTGTATATCAGTCTCTATATGTGTGTGTACCTGTGCAGATGCAGATTGTGTGCTGTTGACTGCATTAGTGTCGGACTGCAGAGCGGTTACTGTGGCTGTAGGTGCGAGGATCAGCTGTGAGGAGAGAGGAACGGCTCGGCCCAGACTCCTGGCCACATGTACCAGGTTGCTTTGCTGAGCCTGTAAGCACACACACGGGCGAAGGCACTCTTCAATGTTATATTGTCGGAAATCTACCCATCCTACAGTGTTTCGAAACATTTGGACAATGCACATCATTACAAATCAAATATACAACAAAATAGAAATAATAAAGAAATACAGAAATCAGCGCCTTCGTCAAACATCGTAGGGATGGCTCTAAGCCCGCCTGCCACGGAGAGAATTAAAAGGCAGTTTTGCGAACAGCCGGACGCTTGCGCTTCTGGGTCCGCGAGTGTGCTTACCATCTGTGCCCGCAGGTACATCTGGGCTTGGCTCGCTGTCAAGGTGGAGCTGGATGCATTGCCTAGCAACACAGCTTGCTGGGAGATCCCAGAGGGGGCGGAGTTTATGCTCTGAGCGCGACTGATCAACTGAGCAGCGGCGGGGGAAGTGGTTAAATTAATCTGCGGGAGTGAGAGAAACAGGTGTGACATGAAAACCCTCAACATCTTTTACATTTATGCATTTAATGGCTTTTCATCCTTTCGTTTTATCAGCGTGTGTTCCTTGTGAATCAAACCCACACTGTAAAACTTTGCTGTAATTTCGCAGCAGGTTTTCCAGTAACTTACTGTAGATTTAATGTACAATTAATGTTTTAAGCATAAACTTGCCTAGTTTATATATTTTTCATTCATAAAACAAGACTAAATGTCTTGGGTCACTTTTCTTGTTATGTAAATGTATCGTAATTTAAGAGGTTTTCGATATTTTTACAGAAAACAAGATAGGAATGCTTGGGAAGAATTTCTGCATTTTTTGCAGTGTTGCTGTGCTATGCCGGTCTCTTCATGCTCGTTTTGAATCTCAAAAGTCAAAGCGTTTTAAAGTCATTGAAAACAGTACTAATTGGAAAGTATATTAAGATGTAATTAAAAATCTACAGTAAGTTACTGGAAAACCTGCTGCAAAAACTACAGCAAAGTTTTACAGTGCACAAGCTTTACAATCCTAACGTAGAGAGGGAAAAACAATCATAAAAAGAGCTTACTGTGGTCTGCGACGGTCCGCTCTGAGTAGAAGAGGTCCCGTTCTGGTTTGAACTCTGTCTACCGGCTGCAAAACTAGCCTGAGAGAAAAATAAATCAGACAATACATGTAAAAAAGCACCTTATTACGCTGCTCAATAAGATGCATTAAAGGAGTCGTTTCTGCTGATCCAGGATGTTGTTTTTGTTCATTTGGGATGTCAGGAGATGCTTCACACCTGCTGCACCGCTGCCAGACTCTGCAGCTGCGCTGTACTGAGGTGCTGCTGCTGTAATGCGGCCGTCTGTAGCATCAGATGTTGCTGTTGAGCCGCATACATCTGCTGCAGGTACTGCGCCGCTGTGTTGGGCTGCCGCTGCAAGGCCTGCTGGATCACCTGCCATTCAACACACACACACACACACACACACACACACACACACACACACACACACACACACACACACACACAAATATTGTGTTTTTTTTTAGTCCTGTATTAGTTCTTTATTAAGAATACTTTTATTTAATTATTGTTTTAATCTTTTATTTGTTGCTGTTTCTCCTGTTATATGCATGTATGTATGTTGATGCATTGGCAACATTGTATTTAAAACAACTGTGCCAATAAAGTTCTTTGAAAGAGAGAGAGAGACAGAGAGAGAGAGAGAGAGAGAGAGAGAGAGAGAGAGAGAGAGAGAGAGAGAGAGAGAGAGTGAGTGAAAGTGAAAGTGAGAGAGAGAGAGAGAGAGAGAGAGAGAGAGAGAGAGAGAGAGAGAGAGAGAGAGAGAGAGAGAGAGAGAGAGAGAGAGAGAGAGAGAGAGAGAGAGAGAGAGAGAGAGAGAGAGAGAGAGAGAGAGAGAATGCTCTACAATACATCTGAAGGACTCTTTACAAAGTAAATTCTAGTTATAATATCAGCCATTATAATGAGCTATATATGTCAAGACAATTAAATTAATAACATAGGATAGGACAACAGTTCAATTTGACATTGTAGAAAAAATTGATAAACACCAAATAAATCACATACTGTATCTGTATTGATAAAACAAAATCATTATTTGTATATCGCTTCTGTCCTTCTGAAACCTTGTATCTCCATATTTCGTGGATTTTGTTGTTGTTGCCATAAACCACATCACCCTTAATGTTTGTCACTGGGTTTTGCAAATATCTAACCAACAAAAAGTACTCAAAAGTGCTTGTCAACTTTGAAAACACAGCATTTAATCATTTAAAAGTTTTTTCTTTTCATTTCCTGAAAAACAGTGAATTTGGACATCCGAGGATAGCGACGACATTTAGAATATACATTTAGTTGTTCTATTTAAATATTTTAAATATATTAAAAAAAAAATATATATATATATATAAATAATAACGTTGCATAATAATCATGGCGAGTGACAATGACAAGAAATAAATTCGTCAACACAGCTGTTTTGAAATACTGATATGATATTACAGCATAAGAAAAGGCATCCAGACCAATAGAAACACAAAATGACAAAATGCCTTCATTGAATATCACCACAAACCTTTCATGAGAATCAAGCAGCAGCTTCACCGTACACCCGATGAGCATCACCGCAGTTATTTGTGCTTTCCTAGCATCAATAAACCTCATTACAGATCATCTCCTAGTACATCAGTTCGGTTTTTCATGACTTAACTGCCCATATCACACAGTTGCTAGGCAACCAGCATCATGACCCCTGGTCTTTCGCGAGTAAAGTAGAGCATGAACCGAACTCTCGCGGTTTAAACCAGAAATGATGGTACCTGATGCTCTTATACTTAAATTAAAGGCAGATCTTAATGTTGTTCAAAATTTTAACTTTTGTTATCATTTAGAATAATTTTTAATAGAAAACTTTATTAGGGATTTATTTAGGATTAAATATACAATTCAAATGATTTTGATTTTAACATATCAACATTTCATATTGATTATTATCATAACTGAGTCTCTTTGAAAAACTGTGTTTGCATGTTAAATGATAAATATCACATTTGACCAGTGATTGTTATTCAAAGTTTTTTGGTAGGAAGAGGTCAAAGGTCAATTTCTGTACCAGTACCTAAAACAGGCTATGTTATAAATATACAGTATATATCTGTGATGGTGGTCTTTTTTGTCTTTCCCACGTACTGCAGTTCCCAAACACACCAGTAGATGTCAGTGTTGACTAGTAGGCCAATCATTTAAAAAGCGGGTGAGTAAAAGCGCTGAGTGGTGCAATGCAGTGAGAATATTGAACTGAAGTTTGTTAATGGATGTGTTTATAAACGTGGTGGGCTGCCATCTTGCAATCACATGACCAACCAATTACTAGTCCACTCATTTTCTCGGTATCCTAACTTGCGTATATGCAAATTGCATATTTCTACATGATCCTGCGGTTATTCCAACAGGTGCCAACTTACAGTTCAAGACCACTGTATCTGCATTGAAGATGAATAAAAAATAATGCACTGAACCTTTAAGAGCATCTCTTTCCGTGTGTTTTCAGGTGTGATACGGACCTGCACAGTTTGTCTGTCAGGAATGCCGCTGTACACAGATATCTGGGGAATGGCTTGTCTTCCACTGCTGGTGGAGCTGGCCGTGGAGCCCGTTGAGTTTGTGGTGGAGGTACTGGTACCCGTGCTGCTGCTGGCACTGGAGGCGGGCGCGCTGTGCTCGCCCTCCATCGTGCCCCCCCGATGCTTTACCTTTGAGTCCCGACCTCCCCGCTGCCACACTCGACGCAAGCTGAGGGAAGGAAATGCACAATAGGTTTGAGCGTATGGCTCATGAAATAAACATGTTACTCATACACAAATGAATGAAAATATATTTGGATATTGAGTCAAATATAGACTCGCCTCTATATTTATGACATAACACTACATTTAAGGTTGTCAAGCAATACTCGCATGAAGAAATAAACATCCCAAACAGCTTGACAGCTTTTCTGCAGTTGCCCCAAAGCGTGGTTTAACATTTAAATTCATGCATTTGACAGGCGCTTCGATCCAAAACAACTGAGTGCATTCAAGCTATATATTTTACTAGTATTTGCATTCCCTGACTTTGTTAACACCAGCATGCACTACCAGCTGAGCTACTGGCAAAACATCTACATCATACTTACATCACGCTTGAAGTGTTAATGTCAATGCATTAAAGTCACAAATAAGGAGATGTAAGTGGCATGTGTAAAATGTCACTGTTCTTAATCATTTTAGTAGCTTTATAAAGTCATTTATATACTTTACTGTATATATACTTTATAAAGGTGTCCTAGAAGAGTTACCACAGGTGTAGTGCTTCACAGTAGTTTGACATCCAGAAAGTGTCCGGATGTATGTTCAACTGTATGAACGGCGTGTTTTATGTCAAATGAAACAAGAAAGATTGACTTAAAACGTGTGCTCGTGCTGTACTTCTTTAGATCAGCTGTAACTCTGTTCGAACTAAACAAAAATCAGGTTTGAGCGAGTAAAATTTATTTATAAGTTGAGCTGTTGATTGCGGTTTTGCAGGGAATGGCAGTTTGACGTCATTAACTGCAAAACACACTCTTAAAATAAAGGTGCATCAAAGGTTCTTCACAGCGATGCCATAAGAACCGTTTTGGTTCCACAAAGAACCATTCAGTCAAAGGTTCTTTAAAGCCTTTATATCCACAAAGAACACTGTAAAATAAATCTTGTAAAATCACTTTTCCCCTGTTTTTCTTTGCTGTCTTTTTCTGTAATTTGACAGTTTTTGACCGTATTTCAAAAATAGACTAAAAAATCTGTTAAAAACTGACATTTTCCAGTAGTTGGGGCGCCAGAAATATGGTTTTTCCCATAAAATGTAAATGTTTTCCCCCGTTTTTCTTGTTCCCTTGCATTTTTCTGTAATTTGATGGTTTTTGACCATATTTCAAAAATAGGTGAACAATTTGATTTTTTTTTTTTTTTATTACAGTTTTTTGGAAATTATTTGTGAAAAATCTGTAAAATTACGTTTTTTTATACAATAAACTCATTGTGAAATATAAAGGTTCTTCATGGAATCATTTAGACAAAGAAGGTTCCTTTAAGGCATCATTGAAGCACCTTTATTTTAGAGTGCACATAGCGTGGATAAAAGCGTCTGCTAAATGAAAAAAATGTAAATATCTTTACGTAAAGTATCCTGCGATTTTATGTTTTAAACAGAGATGATAATACAGAGGCAAAATGTATGAATTACAGATTTAAAATAAATGACAAAAGGCTGGACACACAAACAAAGGCACACACTAAAAGAGTTTTAAAATCGGATCAGATTTTTCAAGTGCGAGAGAGAGAAAAAAAACAAAATAAAACGTAGAAATAGATACAAGTTCCTGTGGTATTGACACCCATGAAGTGAAATGAAGGAGAGCACTGGGCCCATAACTGTGTGGCAGCTTTTGGTTTAGCCAAAATCATACATATTTAATTCTAGTTTAATTACAGCATGTTCACATACAATCTTTCAGGTGTTCCTGTGGCTTATTAGAAGAGCGTTGCATTAGCATCACAGGTTGTGGGTTCAATTCCCACATGCTACAAAAATTGAACGCGTCCACCGAATGCATAAGTGTAAATGTAATACTGTTAGAGGTCATGTCTGTTTTTCCCATCATCTTAACATTAACCGCGTGATCATCCCGGTTAAAGTATGTAAACAGTCGCCATCTAAGCCGGATCACTTGAGTCGCCACAGGGCGGCTTAACAGGGCCGGTGTCTTCCTCCGGAGTCTCTCTATGGGTTTGTTATTCATGGGGGAAATGACAATGAAACTGAAACGGGGGTGAGGAGAATAACTTGGGGTGGTGGTGCGGGGGGAAGTGTGGCATGGTTTCAATTATACTCATTTAATTACTCGCACACGTGGTCGAGAGCGACTAACCTCACACACTTCAACCCTCCCTTAGATACCCCGTCTCGCCCCCTCTTTACCCACAACAAACCATTAGGCCTGAACCCCCCAACCCAGCCTCCCCCTCACACGCACTCTTCTCTCCCGTTCCTGTTATTATGCCAAGAGATGGTGTAATATCCCCGATCCCTCCCCCTAAGCTATTTCCTGCGGTCTCCAAAACTAATGGAGTTTGGCCATTATAATTAGATAATCTAAATATAAGTCCTGAGTCTCATTAATATGTATTCATGGACAGACCACAGGGACATCTGTGTGAGAACATGGAAGCGGAATTAAAACAGCATTAAAGGGACATTCTTTCAGCATTTACTCACTCTCGCGTCATGCCAAACCAGTATGACTTTCTTTCTTCTGCAGAACACAAAAGAAGATATTTTGAAGAAAGTCTGTAACCGAACAACATTGACCCTCATTGACTTCCATTGTATGGACACAAAGCCACCGAGACATTTCTCAAAGTATCTTCTTTTGTGTTCCACAGAAAAAAAGAGTCAGGTATAGGTTTTGAACAACTGATGACGGAATTAAACATTTTGGGTGAATTATCCCTTTAATCATTGTATAAACGTTTTGGTGGAGAAATCAACCAACAAATGTATTATTCATAGTTATCCCTTACATATTATACAGGCGCTGCAGAGTTTTATTCATATTAAACGTCTTTTGAGACAGATAAGGGCGTAAAACACTCATTACATCTCTATTTCAACACATGGTCGGGTCAAACATGGACATTTTCTAGGTTCATTTAACTCAACGGTTAGGTTTGTCCATATTTGACCAAACCATGGCTTGAAACAACCCAGCATTTTATAAAGTACACTCTTTCTTTATAAAGTTCCTCTCTTTCTTACCTTTTTATAATCTGACCTTTTTTTGTGAAACAGAAAAGTTCTGCAGATGTTAAAGGTTCTTTATGAAACCAAAAGGTTCTTCTACGGTATCGAAGAACCTTTTGAAGCACCTTTTTTTAAGAGAGTATGTCAAACATGTGAAAGTGTCAAACCCGGCTTGCAACACAAACTCACAACTAAGATGAGATATTTTTAATATCTCATTTATTTTCCCTATACATAAATCACCGCAAATGAAGAGCAAATGGAAAATCCTGCTTATTCTCTTGCGTCTCAAATATTTCTCCTGAGAAAGAGAGGCAGAAATCTCACAAAATGAGTTTCAAAAGAGATCTCAACAATGTCACCAACTGAGCTCAGATTTGTCAAGTCTACAAACAAATGTCAATATTATTGCAGATCTCGATATGAACTTCTCAACAAATTTACCCAAATACGTTGTAGACAGCCATACTCTTCATGCATTTTAACACTGTCCATTTCTTTCTCTCCAAAGCAATTTTAGGAGAAACATCCGAGACTAAGTTGTTACTTAAATGAAACACAACTGAGAACTCAATCAAATCTGGTGGAAATGCATCATGGGAAACCATTCATACAATACAGTCTTATCACTTGAGTGGGTCTAATAATAAGGAAACGAGGCGTTCTTCAGCGCACAGTTTAAACTCCATTAAACCTTTAGTCACCTTTAGCCAGACTAAAAATAAGTCTACGAGTAATTCCAAACACAGCCCAAACTAACAGCCCGACACGGGAGTAACAGGCGAGAAACGATCAGAGCGAGAAAAGTTCAAGCGATACGACATGACAACCAGACATGAGGATTGGAAGGGATGACAGCAGACATGCATCAATATGCATGGACAGACAGATTTCACAAGCGTCCGGGTTAACCCATCTACCAGACAAAGCCCAGCTCCTACCTTTTCTGAGGGGCTGCACGAGCTCCGTTCGGCCCCGTGGTGAGCCCCATCCCTCAGGACCCCGATGCTTCTTTGTCTAGTGTGCGTGTGCACCCCAGTCCTTCCCGATCACGCTTACATCCACGTCCCAGTTGTCACGCACAGACACACTCTCTCTCTCTTCTGCCCGTCTCTCTCTAACACACACATGCAAGCCCCCCCTTCAGTTCTGTGGTTTCCTAGCGACAGCCAACTGGGGGTGCCTTTTGGATCCCCATTGCAGAGCTGTGTGCTGATTGGACAATTGGCTCTGCGCTAATGAGGATGATGGTAATGATTTTTTATCCCCCCTCTATACCCACCAAGCCCCCCCACCTGCTTCAGAATATTCACCGGTGATAGCTGTGCTGCCATTATATAAACCTGTCCTGGAAAAAAACTATGGTGAATATACTAGGTATGGACGTTTAAAAGATCACATGCATAAAAAAACTGGGGTGAGCACGTTTGACTTTGGCTAGCAAGATCATCCGGTAACCACAAAGCAACACACTAAAAACCAGTCATCAGAACATCTTTGCATCCGCATAGCAACACCCTGGCAACCAACCATAAGACCTCCAATATCTACTTCCTTTTATATGCTTAAATGTGCAAACACACAGTCAAGAGTAGGGTGCGCATTTATTTACGCTATGTTTATTTTTAATAAATCGCAATGTGTCTGCGCAGAATTTTTATAGTTAAAAGTATTAGAACGTTTTCGTGAAATCAAATCAAATGTAAGCCTACATAGTATGTGACAAATTTTATACGAAACTGAGAATCTTTGCGCTAGCAATATACTGAAAAAAGTTTGGGCACTAAAAATGTTAACTGGAAATCAATGAAACGAACACTGAAATAAAACAAACTGAACATAGCTTAATGCTTAAAAATAACTTAAAAATAGCTTAAAAATAACTGAACATGATATAAAAAAATATAAATAATTAAATAACAAAACGACAAAAGCGCATTACACAATTCCTAAATATTAAACAAAAAACGAATAGGAAAACTATACAAATAAAAATAATGGAATTCAAAATAGAACAATAATGTAAACAAAACTACATTAAAACTAAAACTACAAAGAATAATTTGAATACAAGCATACGTTTCAATGACCATTTTGTGTGTACGTAACGTTTATACATCAGGCCTAAAAGCTAGAGAGGAAACACCAAGGACAAACATGATAAAATGGGAATACGCTGTGGTTCGCAGCCTCGGATGATAAAGTGCTGTGTGCTGTCGAGACCCTCTTTTAATAATCAGTAATTAAAGCTTCGCTTAGCAAAGGGTAAATCCCCACCACCACCGGCAAACCACACACTTATATAAACACACCACAGGCACATCAGATTAGTTTAAGTACACTTTAAAGATACCAAAAACACAATGCCATTTTGGGCGCAACAAAAAACATTCAGGCCATATCTAAATTGAAAATACACGTACGAAGAAGGCCCGGTCCTGACCCCGGAGAAAGATATGAGGACGCTACCGTCTCGAAAAGTAAATTGAGGCACATATTGTGTAATATCTGATAACGAGCGTGTTATTTTGAAATGGATTCCTTCATCTGTTCTGCCTCCATAATATCATATTGATTGCACGTGGACGGGCTGGGACGTCATTGATTGCCTTCTTCTTATTAGCATATAGATTAGCTTTTGGAGGGGCCGGGTAAATTAAGGTGGAACAGAAGGAACGGGTAAGGTTAGATAGGAATGAGAATGGAAAGAAGAAAATGCAGTTTTGTGTATACATCATACGGCATACATGTAGTGATGAAAACATGAATTGCAAGATATTTCATTGCTGGTGAGCGATGTTAGAATCACAAAAAACATCCGTGAAAATGCAAGTTGTCTTTTCTAAGGAACGCAATGACTGGAACACGGAATTTGATAGAAAACGTTTTGCAAACTATTTTAGTGCCGTTGAGCAGTTCCTTACAGGAAAAGCATGAAACGTGTTTTACAAGTAACATTGTTTTTTTATGAGTCAGACATGACTGAAACAAAGAATTAGAAAATTGTATATTTAAATAATTATATTAAAGTAAAGGGCTGTCAAACAATTAATCGCGATTAATTGCATCCAGAAATTAAAGTTTGTGTTACATAATAAATGTCTGTTTAATGTGCATATTCATTTTGTATTTTTAAACACATACACGCAACTATTTAAGAAAAATCTGAAAATTAATAAAAGTTGATATATAAGTTCAACTATTAGTATCTAAATATTTTCTAAATAGGCCTATATACAGTACATGTACAGTATGTATATGTTTTATGTTTATAAATACAAAATTAATATACACAGACATATATAATGCAAACACAAACTTTTATTCTGGATGCGATTAATCACGATTAATCGTTTGACAGCCCTAATAAAATACATGTCTATACACACACTTTAATCAGATGTCAGCGAGTAAAAAAGTGGTTTTACTCATTGGCTTCCATTTTTAGGTGTGCCATACATGGTTTAAATCAAATCCATATTCAAAGACACGCAAACTGGTTACTAAAGACAACAACATCGTTTTTTATAATTTACCTGCCATGTACAGATATGGCAAAAAGCAAAACGTCTGTTTTGTGTCAATCCTCCCACCCTACCGTTTCCCATCTACCTCATTCATTCTCCCTCATAACATTATTCACCATCCCTCCCTCGTTTCATCTTCGATGCTTCATGTACCTCATCTAGACCACATGGACGTGAGAATGAGATAAACAGAGAATAAAAAACATGAGGGCTACATACAGATGTGGCCATCTAACAGAGTTTCATCATGACAGATGAGCCAATGAGAGCAGAAAGAGAGAGGAGAATGATTATGAAGGTAAAAAACACAGACAGGGGAGATGGGCGAAGCCGTAAACCGGTGATGAGATGGGCTGGGATGGGGGTGCTGCTGTCTGTCTGGTCTGGGTCTGATCCATATTAGTTACTCGCTCATCCACTCAGCATGAAATGAGTGGGGGGTGGGGAAACGTGGCGGGGGCGGGCGGGGGGGCGGGCGGCCACCAGAAGCGACGGAGGGGGCGAGAAGAGACCGGGGAACATTGAGAGATGGAGGAATGCTGATTCCACGGTGTCTCTCACATCACTGAGTTTGGATTCGATGAGGGTATTTTATGGACTGCTGGAAAGCGTGCACCAATCCCATGAGTGACAACACTAACTAGTCTCAGCTTCAGTTTGCTGATATGATGGAGGTTAACCCATAGATATCTTGTCAGTGAAATGGATCTGGTAACAAACATAGAGAAGGGTTTGTGTTATGTAGCTCAATGGGTAGAGCATTGTGCTTCCAACATAAAGGCCGGGTTCGATCCAGGGAACACACATAATGATCAAATGTGTACCTTGAATGCACGGTGAGTCACTTTGAATAAAAGCATCGAGCAAAAACATAAATGTAATCACAGATATTAGGGCTGTCAAATGATTATTTGTTTTTAATCCCATCCAGAATAAAAGTTGTGCTTACATAATATATGTTTGTGTACTGTGCATATTAATTCTTTATTTATAAAAACATACACATACATGCGTATATTTAAGAAAGATATTAAAAATATTAAACATTATTATTATTGGTAAATATAAATGAACACATCTAAATATTTTCTAAATATAGCATGTATGTGTTTGTTTTTATGTTTACAAATGCAAAATTGATATGATATGCACAGTACACGTACATATATTATGTAAAGACAAACTTATATTCTGGATGCGATTATTCGTTTGTCAGCCCTAACTGATGTATAATTATAACAAAATCATTTGATATAAATAAGGGGAAATAAAAATAGGGAAAATAATTAAAAAATAAAATAAAATCGATCGGATCAATGATCGGATCAACCTTTCCAACTGCATGGCAAATAATGACATCACATTTTGTTCACAAAATATAAGAATTGTACATACTAACACATCAATCTAGAAGTGGATAACCAGAAAAAATGCACAGGAGATCTCCAGAGATCTGATGGAGTTCTCAGTTGCGTTTCATTTAAGTATAAACGATGTTTCTCCTAAAATTGCTGAGGAGAAAAAACAGAGACAATTGTTGAAACACGTGAAAAGTATGGAGGAATAAAATGAATGTAAATTGTAAAATAATTTGGACATGGTATAAACTTGATGAGAAATGTTCCAGTGCGTATTGAGATCTTCAATAATATTTACTTTTGATTGTAGACTCATCTGAGTTCAGTTTGAGACATCTCATCCGAAAACCCGAATGGAGACATTTGATTTCTGCCTCTTTTTCAGGAGAAATATCTGAGACGCTAGAAGACTTCTCTTTGCTCTTCATTTAATCTCATTTATGTCTAAAACAACCAGCAAACTTACATTGGTCGATGACCTCTAAGCAAAACATACGTTTCAAGCCAAAACTGCATTTTCACGCAGTCCACTGTCATCCATTCTTAGCTGTTAAGAGAACAAGCAACAAATAAATAAATAAAAATGTTGTCCAGTCCTATCAATCTATATCCATTGTTGCATTCTAACCTGAACCCCTAACCAATACAACGCTTGTCAATGGCCCCCACTTGACTAATGGCAGCTTACGACAGAGAAAAGTCTCGCCGTAACCCCTTTCACCTTCCTTCTATCCCGCTCTCATCTGCTTCTCCTCCGAGACTCATTTAATTGGTGCCCCCTCGGCACCCCATTCAGTGGCCGTAGAGCCGCTGCAGCGCCAGCCAGACGTTCCCAAGTGACTTTATTTCCCTCTGCAGAGCTCCGACATCAATGCAGAGGAGATGGATTAACTCTGCCTAAGAAGGCTGTGAATATAGTGCCCTGATGACGACCACTAAGATGGGTTAGCGGGGGCACCTCATACTTATTAATGGGAACGAGGATATGAGGGTTTGTAATGAGCACCGCTGGAAGCAAAAACCTTATTACGACCGGAAAAAAATGGATGTTGCATGGATGCACTTGTTATGTGCATGGATAAAATGGATAAAAAAGTTTTACACGCAGCACGTTATTTGGATTTTCTTCTTTATTAACACTTCGGTCCCAAATACAAAATAATATGAGCTAACTACACTCTAAAAAGAAATTCGTAAAAATAGGGTAAAATATACTGTATTAATATGAAGGAATTTTCCGTATTCATTCTTACAGTTGTTTTACCTGTATTTTACATTTTGCTCTGCATTAAATTGCATTTTAGCATTAACGGAAATAAAGTATAAAATAAAGGAAAATGTACTGGTAATTTTCTGCCAGTACTTTATCCGTTTTTTTACGGGATTGTTTTTTACAGTGTATGTGTTTTTAAAGAGGTCATATGGCGCGAACACGTGTTTTTCTGTGTCTTTGGTGTGTTATAAGTTGCCCATGCATGCATTAGACACGTAAAAAAAAGTGTGGGAACAAAAGGTGCATTCTACCTAAAAGCGAATGCTCACCCAGACCTGCCTGAAACGCCTCGTGTAACCACACCCCCACAAATCTACATCAGTTCGTGGTCTGATTTGACTAAGACCGCCCAAATGTAAACACAAGTAAGGTGGACGTACCTGTCAGTGCAATTGCTTTGGAACCTGATGTTCCAAATATGGTAAGAGGCGTTACATTTCCCTCACACGCTTGCAGTATTCCACCAATCACTACGCACTGGTTAACCGGCCAATCATAGCACACCTCGCTTACGATGAGCTTTGTAAAAAATCTGCGTGTTTCAGAGAGGAGATACAAACATGCACGGTATGAGGAAAACACAGCGTATACACATTGCATTACATCTAAAACAAACAATAATATTCGTTTTACCGTGTCACATGACCCCTTTAAAATGGGTAGGGTTCAGGTTTAGGGTTAGGTTCAGGGCTGGTGATATTAAGTACATACACAGAACATGACTGAACAGGATTTAAAATAAAGTGCAACCAACGTTACTTCCGTTTGATTCAAGGAAACAATCGTTTATTATTCAAAGCAACATTTTTTTGAAGGTGAACAGTCACTGTTGCAGAACAGGTTTATTACACCCTCCCGTGTGTTCAGTTGGTCAGATTGTCCTGTCCTGATATGCCTTATTTTTGGCAAACGCTTTTATTCAACGTCTATACAACTTGGTGCATTCAAGGTAATGCTATACATTTTATCAGTATGTTTGTTCCCTGGGTATCGAACCCATGACTTTTCGCTGCTAACGCAATCATTTACTAATAGAGCTACAACTGGCTTATTCACATCCATCTCAATTTTAAAGCCAGGATAATAGAAGTGTATGACTTTATCTTCAATCCGACTATAGATGGAAGTGCAACTGTGAAATGTCCGAATGTACACTGTTATGCCAAAAAAGCTGCTGTGCATTGCTTTTTCATCCCAGGAGAAGCTGATCGAGTGTCAAACTCAAAGACGATGTTGTTTCTAAAACATCAGCCCGTGTCCTCCAAGTATAAAGTCTCTGTCATAAAGTTACAAAGCAGAACATGGCTGAGGTTACACTGGAGAATGTAAACGTCAGAACACATTGTCACATCATGTACACAGTCTGGCATATCCGTGAATCTGTGAACATGTACAGTAAAAGCTCAACAAGTTGTTGTTTTTTGCTAATTCAGCCGAGTCAATAGTATGTTATCAGTAAAATACTGACATTGTCATCAATAATATTTTTAGTAACGTTTAGATGTGTCAGATATATTTTTCACTAAATGCTTATTATATCTATGAAATAGCAGAAGCAGTATATAGTCATATAGTAAAGACGAATTGTTTTGATTTTTCCCATGATTTTAAAGTGAATGAGCTGTGTTCTGATCATGTGCATTTAATCCACCTTAAATTATTTCACATTAGCGATGTGTACACAATTATTAAGCCAAAACGATTGCTTGACAAGCCTGACTTTTAACAGTTCCGTAAGACAATAAATACATTTTCATGTCTATATAACCATCTTTAACTGGAGCCAAAACGTTTCTGTACTCCACGTAAATAGAAAAGTATTGAAATTAGTTGAGAAATGAAAACGATGTTGTGTTTTTATCCAGATAACTGCAGCTCCACCATTCACTCGTATGTCTTCGTAGCCGGCTTTTGCCCTCACCAATATGGCGGCGACGTTGACGTACGATCCAGCAGACAATGCGGCGTCTAGTTATATATATATATGTCTATGGTTTCTACAGTAGGAACAGACAAACTGCTCTACAGAGCGCGTTATCTCCTTCGGCAAAAAAGCGAAAACGTGACGACATCTTCGTTCTGTGTCAGCCACCGTAGTGCTTCGAAAGGGAGCGGTGGAGTGAGCCGTTGATTGCAATTCGCAACCTCACCGCTAGATGCCGCTAAATGTCTTACACTGGACCTTTAAAGTTTTCTTTGTTAAAAAATTATGATTTTTAAGCAACAGCCAACACAAGTTCTCATGCCAATTCGTAAGTATTTTATTAGCTGTTTTTTTGCATGAATTTGTAAATTAAATAAGGGTGGGGCTTCATTGTTGTCTTTTCTAATAATTTTACATGTTTGCACGATTCAAATCGTACAAATTCATACGAATTATCCACCTCGTAAAATAGTTACAAACTCGCCTTGATATCAGGCTGCAACAGCTGCATATCGTTTTGGATTCATATTCTGATGCTTCGAAGATCAAATCAACCCATTTTGACACATTTCATTTACTCAATCATCCGGTGGCCCTCACTGTTAAGCCCTGGGCTTCTTTAAATAAGCTGCATTATCAGAGATCTCATCTATTGGGACTGTACAGATCTACACTTCTGGGCAGGTGAACACACACGCACACACACAGCTACAAATTTGTCTTCATTGTCTAAAACTGACACACTTTAAACCCTAAATCCTTCAAGTAATCTTCACGATAGAGTAAGTGCACAAAACCATCCTCCCAGTGCAATTAACCTTCAATCCCACTCACTAGAATTCTAGGTCAATGCACATAGGAAGTTGATGGTTTATTTAATAAAAGCCCTTTAATAGGCAGCCAGAGAAAGAGATACTGCATTATTAGATGAAAGGATGAGTTGTTTTTTCTTTCAGACTGTAAAGGCAAGCTTATCCAATGATTATGGGATGGGGTTTCGTGTAAATTCCAAACCATAAATCAAGTTATGAACATGAAAGCTACTGGTAACAGTTTACAAAGGTTCAATTTGTTAACATCAGTCAAAATGAACTAACAATAAACAATCCTACAGAATTTTTACATTTATTTATGTTAAATTAAACATTTACTGATACATTTCTAAAATCAAAAGTTAACATTACTTAAAGGTCCAGTGTATGAATTTTAGCGACATCTAGTGGCGAGGTCGTGAACTGCAACCAACGGCTCACTCCACCGCTCACCCCTCCCTTTCGATGCACTACGGCGGCTGACACAGGACTAAGATGTCGTCACATTTTCGCCGCTTTGCCGAAGAAGATTACATATTTACGAAACGCGCTCTGTAGAGCAGTTTGTCCGTTTAGGGCTACTGTAGAAACAACATGATGAATTCCATGCAAGGGGACCTGTGGTGTATAGAAATAGCTCATTCTAAGGTAATAAAAACATAACGCTTCATTATGTAAGGCCTTTATACACCTCTGCAGACATAGTTATGTATATTATATTGCGTTTCTGTCATCCTCCAAAAAATTACACACAGCACCTTTAATACATAATGAATATAAATAAACAATGATTAACAATTGTACTGGTATTAGTGGTGTGAGATAACATCAACCAAGATTAATAATATTAATAAAAATAGCTCATTAGTAATTACTAATATTAGCTGTAAATAGTGTCATGTTGTTTATTGTGACGTGTCAGTAGTTTCTTCTATTTTTTAAGCTATCGGGCGATTGAACATGAAAAAACAATTGTGCAGAATTACAATGGGTTAGTCAGCAAAGAATACCTTAGAAACCACCTGTAATACCCTAGGAACACCATTGTGACTGCCTAGCAATGCCACTGCAACATTCATATTCATCCAATTTGGCTTTTATCCAATGTAACTTACATTGCATTCAAGAGTTCGTTCATTTTTTTATCAGTGTGTGTGTTCCCACGGTCTTTGCGATGATAACTCAGTGCATTGAGGGAGTGAGTTTCATGTGGTAAAGCACTTCAGAAAATGTTCAAAATCTAGTTAAAATGTGATGCCTTAAATCGGTCTCGCTCGTTGGTTTTAGACACCCAGAGCAACAGATCAGGGCGTTAATGTGAACTGTCCAATCAAAAAACAGGAAATCTGGCTTTTACTGGCAGTTGCAAATAAAGTCATTACATATTTTAGTAGCACTTTAAATAAAGACAAATCTTTGCTTTAACCTTACTTATGACTTGTTATTTGTGGTAAATGATGGTTTACCGCCACAAAAAGCACAACCAAACAAATAAGTCGCTCATGCACGTAGATAGCTCAATTGGTGATGCTTTGCATTAGCACCGCAAAGGTCATGGGTTCGAAACCCAGGGAACACACATACTGATACAATCTATATGGGTAGCAGTGTTGGGCTAGTTACTCTGAAGAATTAATTAATTACTATAGTTACTAATTACATATAATAGTGTAATTAGATTACTGTACAAATTGTTCTCTCCAAAAAGTATTTAATTTAATAATTACTAATTACTTTCTATATCCTAAATCAACCTTGCTTAGTTAAGTGATTCAAGGATAGACATGAAACGGCTCTTTTAATTCGTTAAAATAAATAATATAAAACTACATAAAGTACTCTTATTAACTGACCAAAGTATTACAAATGTGAGAATTACACATTAAAGCACAGATTTTAAAGTTAGAATTTAAATTGTGATGTCAATTCCACTATTGCACACACGTATATTACACACAGTATTTAGATCAATTACATCAGAAGTAACTGTAACGTTTCAAGGGAAAAGTAATTAAATTACAGTAACTAATTACTTAGTAACTAGTTACACCCAACACTGATGGGCGATTACAAAAATACCGTCCATGTGTCATATGGTATGACATAGCAACAATGTAAAGAAGTGTTAATTAATATATTATTTTTAAGATTTATCTTCATTGTTTGATTTTTTTTCAAAAATGTTGCTGTCACACCACAGGACACATTAAGGGTTTATTTGTCAACTACCCAGAGTTGCTTCGGTTTGCCAAATGCATAAATATCCACATAATGTTGTAAAGAAAGACAGCCTGCGGGAGAGGTGGAGTGGAACTTTCATTTGCAAGCGTAGATCAGAACATTCTGGACTTAATAAAACGCAGAAGTTCTTGCGACGAGTGATTTGTGCTTCTCGTTCTCATCCAGCTGTGTTGTTATTTGGCCGCATCGCCAACTTGGAAGTACTAAAGAGAAGCACGCTTTAAACGCGCACATGCACACAATCATCCAATCGCTCCGTGGGCTTTTGCAAACTCATTCACATGGTATCCATTCTATATAATCTACACTAATGTGGGTCATAAGGAATGCCAAGGGCATGGTGACCCGGCACTGACCCCCCAGACTTGACCCTCATGGGCGTCCCACACACAAACGCATGAACACAAGTATACTTGACTTAAAGCGACATTCAAAGGAATATTTTTGTTAGATTCATGATTTGTAACCACATAATGCTTTTTCTTAAGCATGATCATATTTTTGCCGTCCAACACATCTGGAAATATATGGTGTGTTGTAGAATTCCAATTCATTTCCATCTTTGCTAAAAGATACCAGGTTCACAGTGTGAAATAGGATTTCTATGTAAAAAGGGGAATTTGCATACGCATGCTATGCCAACAGCAGGCAGCGCTCTAAAAAGCCAAATCGTCTCTTGAACTGTCAAATTTGGGCTGGCTCCTTTAAAACAGGTCTGGAAGCATGCAGTAAGAAAACAAACACATTCACACTCCCTAATTCCTACCCAGCTAGTATGAAAACCCACAAGGAAGAGTACATTTCACAACGTGCACATAATTAATGCCTACCTTACACTCTGGCGTTGCCTTTCCCTTCTAGGATTGGATTTCGTCCTGCTTTCCGGCTATCCTACACCATTTCTGGGTTGTGTTTGTGCCGTAAGCTTACCGCAGACCAGGAGAGAGAGGGTGAAAGTGGAGGGGGGATCAGGCATTTGCATTCCAAAGGTCACATGTGACACGGCTTCAGCCAATGGGAATGCAGAGTGTGCTTTGGCGTCCCTCCCCCTTCCTCCTAAATCCCTCCCCTGTTTCTTGTTCTGTCACTCGACCAGCACCATAGCAACACAAAGGGCTTTAATTCCTGGCTGGGATTTCATGGCGCCTCGCTTGAAACGCATGATGGCAAAGTTTAAGCACAAAATGACGAAAAGCAGGGGTTGTCCAACATCGACACATATGATGTGCTTGTTTAAAATTTGTGCAAAGAATGGTATTTAAGAAATGAGTCATATTGCACAAGACATTCAAATGTATAGTCATGTGTCACATGTAAACATCGCTGAGAAATATTAATTATGGTTTTACTATAGTAAAATTGAAGGAAAACCAGGTTTTATGTAGAATATGTTCAATTTTTGCAACAAATATAATGGTTAAACTATGCTTACTAAAGTTAAACCATGGTAAATTTCTGTAAGAGAAATCATTCTATTTCATCTAAATCTATGGTGTCACAGTGAGTGCCATGGCTTTCCTGCCCCCCCCAAAAACGCAAATTTTGATAAAAATGCACATAGAATGATCAATGAACTATTAATAAAAATACAATGAACACACTGTACAGTTGCACTAAATAAACTATAATGTCCTTGAAAGTTAATGCAAATGTCTGGAATTTTGTTTAGCCAATTTTCCCTTATGTTCAATAATCTATATTATTTGACCTAAAGACAATACTCGAACCCTCTGGTAAATGTGCACGGAGGGTTCTGTAGGGTTTCAATATATGCAAATATATTCAAATAACGGGGCATGGAGATCACAGTAAAACACGGTCCAAAGGGCTCTGGGGTTAAGCTGATTGGTTGGAAGGCTAATTTCAAGCATGTTGATTGGTCCAGGGGGCGATCGCCCTTGTTGGTGGTCATGTGTTTGTTACTCAATGGGGGGGAGGTGGTAGACACTGGCATAAATCTGGTCCACGTGTTTGTGGATGCGTGTCTGCTTTTCAAATAGGAAATAGATGATGTTCATATAGTATTTACATAAACAATATATGTTTAGGCACAAATACTATAGTATACAATAGAATTTATTTCAATTCTTCAATTCTTCAATGTTAAAACTTTACCATAGTAGATATTTAAGCATACTAGAGTAAACAATGAAAAAAAGTTTATAAATTTTTACTATAGTTAATGCTTTGGTATTTACTATAGTACACTGTAGTGAAATTCCTAGATACTAGTTTTTACCTGAGTTCATATTTAAATATATCTAGTTTCTATAATATACTAGTACAGTATACTACAATTAACTAAAGTAAATACTATAGTAGACTACAATTCACTATAGTATACTACAGTAGTATTTCTTGTACTGGCACCACTCAAACTGGTCTCAGAAGACATAAAAACGAGTTAATCTTGAATACGATTGGGTTATAATTGGCTGTGGATCCAAAACATATTTTTGTTTCATGGAAAATCAAATTTATTCTAGCTAACAAAGAGTTTGTGCACTACAAGCCAAGTCTTTCTTATTTCGCATTCGAAGCCAACAAACATTAGGCAGCACAGCTGCGCCGGCCAATTCCTCACAGCAAATCATGTCATCAATCAGGTCAGACTAAAACCCGTTTTCTCTATCTAACTTTAAGTCTCACAATCAGAAAACCTCCACATTTATCTTAATGGTTATTCTAAATCACAAATCTTCAATTTGACTTATCTGCTTTGACCAGTGTTTAATTATCTGCCCCCAAAAGCTCCCTTGATACTCCATTTCCAGACACAGCAACCCACTGCCATCCAACCAGTTTTCCAGTAAAACAGTAATTCCCATAAGCCCACTGTGGAAAACCAGAGGCATCTGCTGGTATATCACATGTCACCTGATAGGTGGATTTCATAGCCTTCACCCTGTAGAGCAATGGACCTCCAAATTGACACGAGCATCATATTATGTGGGTGTGTAATAGAGTGTGCATAATTCATGGACGAGATGATGAAATATTAATGTGGGATCCCCTCTGTGCCGCTGTTGTCCTGTTGTTATAGCTATACCACTGAGGAACACCTGCAATGGTTACTGTGATGTCCCCTGAGTATCACTTTAGGGAACGTATGACCTTGGGTGATGCATAATGAGATTTCAATTAGGAAGAACTGGAGATTGAATTGATTTTTAATGAATTAATTACAGAAATAAATTACAAATTCAACATTATTATTAAATGTTAAAACTCGCAAAACTCAGAAGAACCGGCCTATCCTCCAAATTATAAGTCAGCACGTAACCCCATTTGACCTCTGAGGACATCAAATATTGAGAGATCATAGCTACTTAAAATAATCTTTCTAAACATAGGAAAACAAGGAAGGGGAAATTAAAATAGCATTTTGCTTGCCTACACTGTAGATTGTTTTAAATGATAATTCTTTATATTGAATAGGACCGGTATGTCCGGACTGGTGTGATTTCAGAAGTAGGTCAGTGCAAGAAAATGCTTAACATGTTATATGACTGCCATCTGGTGGTCATATACACATTCATGATCTCCACATTGATTTCAAGGCCATAATATTTGAAGGATTCCTCTCACAATTTGTACCCAATAAAACATACTGTCAAATTTATGTGAATAAACAAGCTTGGTATAACTAAAGAAATATAACATTCGTTACAAAAATAAAAAATATATTGATTTTTAATTGTTTTTGGATTATTTGGATGCTTGATTTACGTCATTTTCAACAATTAATTTTCAATCATAATTCAATCGAATAAAAATGCTGCTATTAAATACCGTTAAATGTGTCCTTCTAAGGCCAATATCAGTTGCGCATTCGCACTCCATGGCGCGAGTGAACTGGGGAAATGTTTTAGGTTTTAAGAGTCTTCAATTTTTTTAAATATATAATTACTATGACATTAGGTGTTGTTGTTCTAGACAGAAGATAGTATGCTATTAGCCAACACATCCTACTATGTCCATGTTTTGTTTACCTCAAGACAAACTTACGTAGGCCTAAACGCAGTCCTTCCGATGGTACAAAATTACCTGATTCCCATTGCTTCCGTGATGTCAGTGTATGACCCATCCAACTGGTCGATTTCTCATTTCCGAATGGCCAACATACGCTTTAATCACGTCGTTGTATGTACACGGGGTTTAAGCATGTTCCTACATAACTTTACACCAACATCAAGCATCGGAGCGCATGCGATTGATCTCAAATACCTTGCCAGCCAGTACCGCTGCTACCATAGACGCAAGTCGCTGAGTGAATCCTGCACGTAGGAAATAAATAATTAAAATAGGCCGAGAAATGTTCACGTTTTTTTGCTTTTAATCAAGAACGCAGCTCTCCCGTTTACTTGTGTACAGTATGTGTTGATAAGGCTGTATTGCCTGGTCCAGTATGGCCGATCCATTGACGTATCGGGTCTCAAAGCGTCCAGTGTGGCGTCTTGTCACACACATTATAAAACGGTCAGTTCTCTTCCTTGATTCTGATTGGCTGAGCCGAGTTCTAAGCCGTTATAAATACCCCGATTTATAACGGCTGACTGCCTTACATAGCCTACATATCACTTTATTTACTTTATTTTATGAAACCTTATTTTGGTCTCATGACGATTTAATTCTTTACAGTTTTTGACCGACAGCATCTGGGATCTGCGTGGATTGGGTATGTAATAGTGTTGCAGACTTTCTGCAACAAGTCCAGCCTGAAAATCTGGGCAAAATCTGAGCAAAAGTCTTGTAGTGTATTCTAGCCTTATGGCTGGAACACACTACAAGACTTTTAAAATCTGAACAGATTCATACACTTGCAGACTTTTTGAAAGTTTCAGATAGAAATCTGCAGACTGGCACAGACTCTCTGCAACAAGTCCAGACTGAAAATCTGGGCAAAATCTGAGCAAAAGTCTTGTAGTGTTTTAGCCTTTAAGGGGGTTTCAGGCACTACGCGAAACGGCCCTAGCTGTTGTAAAAAAATGCACTGTATTTTCCAATAGATGTCCAGCGTTGGATTAGACCGGCAATGCTAATACGTTGGGTCACAGAAGGGGATGTGGTGTAGCTGGTACAGTACTTTATACTCATATTAAATAATATACAGTAGCCTACATGTTTATCTTAATATAATATTCATATGAAATACATGTATCTGTACCTGCTAAAAATAAAAAGGCCTTAAACTTTTTTGTTTGTAATGATAAACAGGAACAGCTGATATTTTACTATGGTATTTGTAATAGAAACGATTAGCATTTGCATTTTTATTGAGCAGGCGTAATGCATATTCCATCCAGTAGATGGCGTGACTGACCCCAATGTGTTTTCAAATTTCAATCCATTGTGAAGATAAACGCTACCCCCTGTCCTTCTTGTTAAGTCTATGCTTTTATTTACTCAGAACTGTGAATTAAAAGCTATATTCTTCGTCTGCAGGCGGTGGATCTGATTCTTGTGGGTTGGTGGTGGCATTGCTGGTCCCTTTAAGGGCCTGGCTGAGCATGTTGCGAAATACCAGAAGTGTGACAAAGAGGCGTGAGGTTAGATGAGGACACGACTGCAAATGGTGATGTTCTGTATGTAGGGTGCATGCAGTGAAAGTGAGATTCCTTGTGAAGTATCCAATAGAAAGCAATGGTTAAAAGTACAAGGAAGTTATGCATTTTAAATAGAAAAACCACAAGGGGTCGTGCAGAGCCCTTTACATATTTAACCAAAAAAGTTAGTTGGTGGTAATCAGTTGTATAAAAGATATAGATCTTTGGTTAAACCACACACATTACATCTATTTAAGGTTAAATGTTTTGTAAGTTGCTTTGGATAAAAAAGGAGACTGCCAAATGCATAAATGTATTGTGGTGCCTATATGGGATATTATTGTAACATGCAATACGATAGCATGTAATTTATACTTGTATGTCTGACAATGTGCACGTAGCAGTCATACACTAAAATGTCACCTATAGCCACAAAGCCTTTTCATGTAACGTCCCACGTAACCACTTCCTGAAAATTGTCGACTGAGCAAGCAGAGCTAAGGTAAGCCAAAATATTATTCATCCAAAATATGTTATGCAAATATACGTTTGCATAAAAGTTTGAGAATTATGTTTCTGTAGGCATTCTGTAGTCAAATATTTTTGCTGATAATTATTATGATGCATATAAACATTTAGCTACAGGGATTATATTTTCTAATGAAAGGGATGCGATTTAATAGTTTTACCTAAAAATGGTTTAACACACATTTGTGTCTTTAATTATGTGTAACAGTTTTATAAAATAAGGATTTACAATATAGCACAGACTCTTGTGCCTTATTGTTTAAAGGTCCAGTGTAATTAAGCGTCATCTAGCGGTGAGATTGCGAATTGCAACCAATGGCTCACTCCACCCCTTCTCCCTCACAGGACTAAGATGTTGTCACATTTTTGCATCTTTGCCGAAGGAGATAACGCATTTACGAAACGCGCTCTGTAGAGCAGTTTGTCCGCTTAGGGCTCCTGTAGAAACAACAGGGTGAATTCCATGCAAGCGGGTCCGCGGTGTATGTAGATAGAAACATCTCATTCTAAGGTAATATAAAGATAACGCTTCATTATGTAAGGTCTTTATACACCTTTGAACACATAGTTATGTATATTATATTGCATTTCTGTCAATAGATTCTCCAAAGCACCTTTAAATAAATATCTTCAGGTCAGATCATTTAAGACCCCTCTGCTTGAAATATTTGAATCTGATTTTACAAAATTACATCAAACATAGTTTTTCTTACTTTTTCACAGCATTACAAGGATGTGAGAAACTCACTAGCGCCGCGGCCAGCACTTTGCTTTGAATTGTCACTGAGGTTGTATACATAGAAAACGTTTGTTTTCTCTTATTGTTTCTGGTTTATTTATGTAGATACACGGCTGGCTCGTGACCAGTGCAGTTCAGGATATTTAGTCTGAAATGAACTGTCCCCGTTTCCTTGTGCCTGAATGGCCATTACAAAGGATCAAAAGAACCTTCATCTTTTCCTGCCGCCAGGCCTGCGTCCTCTTGGGATTTGGTCCATGCTATTTGTGACACCATAACTTGTCATGAACATATGGACCAAAAACTATAAAGTTTTTTTTTTTTAAGTTTAAAACCAACGTCCAGTGTGAGATAAACAACAGGCACCAGGTTTTTTATTTAAAATAAAATAATTGAAAAGCATTTCAAATCAAAGTTGAATGTAATATGTTTATCCTTAACATTGCATTTGTAATCATTTTGTCCATGGGTAAATTGGACATTGAACCTTTGACCCTGGCATTTCTAGCAAAAGGACAAAATACAATTAAAAATTCTGAATTACGGCAAAAATCAATTTCATGTAAAAATTTGTGTAGGTTAATGCACAGTATTCTAGCATTAATATAAACTCTAAAAATGTTATACATTTAGAAAAAACTAAGAGCTTTGGTTTGGAAAACCAAAACCCGTGGAACCAGAAGAACTGGCACCAGTTCACCCCAAAACAAAGATGCCAGTGTGCCACAGCCAACAACACAAGGAGTGAGAAATGCTTGTGTGATTTTTGAAAGTGTGCATTATGAACCGGCTAATAATGAGTCAATATTCTAATGAATTGTGTCTGGGTGGATGGGCAGTGTCAGATTTTCTAGTGTTTGTGTGGGAAAGAGCAAATAAATCATTCCTACTCTCCAACCTTCTCCAAAGTCCAATAAACAACTAACTTTTTCGTTCTTTGTCACTTTTTTCATCGTTGTCAAAGCCTTAATGGACTTTTTTGTTTGGCCGATGTCTGATTTTTCAGTAATGAGAGAGATATATTTACCCTCATGTCATTCAAAACCATAAGACTTTTTTTTCAGTGGAACACAAAATACGATTTGGGGAATGTCTGGAAGTCATGAAGTCCAATGTTGTTTGGTAACCAACATTCCTCAAAATATCTTCTTTTGTGTTACGATGAAGAAGAATGAAATGATGACGTAATCTTCATTTTTGGGTTAACTATCTCTAACTTTCACTTCTAGTACAGTTTGTCTAGACTGTTCTGTAATACAATGCTTCATAAATAACAAGTTCATTTTTTCATTTTCCACTTTACCGGAAGTGTGGTTTTGTCACATTCCAAGACAGAAAAAACAGTTGTTGGGGATTTAGTAGGTTATGTTTAAAGTTTGTCTAAGTAAAAACGCATTTTAGGTCAAACTGTCTTGAAATTGACAAAAAACATACATTTCTGTTAGGTGTGTGTTGTACTGTAACCCTTTAAAATAAACTATGGTTTAACTATGGCAACCGTAGTTCGGCCTTGATATTTATGGTAAAACTGTTTATAAAAATGGTAATCAATATGGTAAAAAACGAATGTGTCACTTTTACTACAGTAAAATTCAGGTAAATTTTTCTAAGAGCAAAGTTAGTGGTGAAAAAGCCTCATCTTGTTTATGCTGTTTGGTTTTGTGTAGCACTACCGCATATGTGCATGTGAAAGCTGCCCACATACGTTAATGAAACCTGGAACTTCATCTAATGTTCATTTCCAGAAACAGAAGCCATGACCGGTCTAAAACCACCAACCGTTGCTGTAAGAAAGCAGTATGATACCCGATGCTGCTTTTCCACACAGCTGATTTTGAAAAAAGCCGGGTTGTTAACTTTTTCCAAACCTCTGGAAGAAGTTTAATAGTAGGATCAGCAGGTTTAACGGGTGGTGGTTAGCACGTCAGAGACATGTCTGTCTGCTGACTCATTCAAATACCTGCTTAAACAAATAGATGTGAGATGGCAGAGGTGGGGACGTGCCGTCAGATGGCAGTCTGAGGTGTGCATGCTCGCCGGCACGAACACATGCTAGTGGGTTTGGCTTTCACTGCGTGTGTCAGCAAGAGCATATTTACTTCCCGATTTGTGTGGATTAGGTTTAGGTTGAAAGAAAGACTGTTTGTGTGGCACTGAGTGTTAAAGAGAGGCAAAGGAAAGGATTTTAAAACGTTTTTTGCGAAAGCATCATTGCAAACAACAAGAGGTGTAACAAAAAATGAAAGTTGTCAGTATTACTGTATTAATGTGTGACTGCCTTAAAGGGATAGTTCACTTGAAAATGAATATTCGGTCATCATTTACTCAGCCTCAGGTTGTTTAAAACCTGTATAAAATTCTTTGTTCTGCCGAACACAAAGGAAGATATTTGGAAGAATGTTAGTAAGCAAACAGATCTCATCCCCCATTTACTGCCATAGGGAAATAAATACAAGTAAATGGGGAATGAGATCTGTTTGGTTACTGACATTCTTCCTTTTAATATCTACATTTATACAGGTTTCGAACAATCTGAGGCTGAGTAAATGATGACAGAATTTTAATTTTTGGGTGAACTATCCCTTTAAATTTTGAGTATTTTTAGTCAACCTTTGACTAATGATGAGATGCTGTAACTTATCAAAATAACATTTTGCAATTCTTTTATTTTATTTTGTTAACCAGCCTGATCTCATGGTAAATCATAACTGTTTTGCTAATTCATATGAACTCATACAATGTAAATCATATGAAAATGTACAATTATTACAAAAAAACCCTAAAAAATACTAAAGCAGATTGCACTAAAATGTACAAATAAGTTGTACAAATTCAAAATAATTAGCCACCTCATAATAAATCTGATTTGCTATGACATTGTATTGGTTTTATCCAGTTGGTTGTTTTGGGTGGTTGCCAGGTGCCACGTCAAAGACTCCCCAAGTCTATAAAATGACTGGGTCACCTGAAAGTTGTTGAATAGAAGAGGTTGATAATGACTTTACAGATGCAGAAGATTAGATGGCATGAGAGAAAAGAACGGTAACATAAGGAGAGAGAGAGTGAGTAAGTGGTGGCACATAAGCGTCATGTGCTTGTAAAGCTAAACCAGTCTAATCCTGATCGCAAACACAAACAATCGCTCGTATTCAAACCGGGTTCCAGTGAAGGCCTGACTTCCCACACAGAGCTTGTGACACGTCGATGACTCACGTCATAATATATGTGACTTCCCGTATAATCACAGACTGGCCCATAAAGCCATTAACCTGACTTACATTTTCATGTATAAGAAACATGCCACCAAAAAATGAAGTTAATGCTAATATATGCGTAATAAAAGCTGATAAATGCTCACCATTCATCCTAAGCCTGTCTAAAGTGTGTTCAACTAGCATTTAGTATAGATTTTCTTCTGTCAAACTGCTTTGATTAAAATTCTCATCCAGAACTTGGACCACTATGTTGAACAGGTGGACAAAATCTATCAACCGAATGTCAGCTCTGGATTAGTTTCAATATGTTTAGTCTCCTCACGCTTTTACGATAAACAGGTTGTTCTGACCGCATGAGGCACAACAGTACTTCAAAGCTTTAGTGGTGTTATAACACAACGCTCTGGGTTAATACCGAGCGACAGCTTGTTTTTATATTGTGCCCAGTGGCAGAGAATAGCTGGAGTGGCAGATGTTTAATTGGTCGTAATGAAGCCGGAGGGGATAGTGCCCGCATGACTGGCTTCAGTGGTCGTCCTCCACACACTCCTGCTTTTGCCTTTTTGCTACTTTTTTCACCTTTTGGACATTCAGTGGTTCTAAAAATGTTTTTCTCGGATTAAATAACAAGGCAGACATATTATCAAACGCAGCGAGCAACTAATGCCTTTTCTCGAAACTAACATCATCTTTTAAACCGCTTAAACAGGTGTACTCTAGATATGTTTCGCTAAGTTTGACAAGTAAAAGTTTTATTTTATTAGAGACGAGTATGTCATTGGTGTCCTTCCGAAATCCCGCATGTCCAGTTTTTCAGGAGAAAAAAACACTGTACTTTTTAAATGATTGCATGCGTTGTCAAAGTTGACAAGCACTTTTTAATACTTTTGGTCTGTTATATATTTGCAAAACCCAGTGACGAACATAAAGGGTGACATATAATAATGGCAAAGTATGGAGATGTGAAGTTTGCTGTGATATATAGTTTTAATATGTTTCTTGTGAAATCTTTGGCTGTGAAGATTTGCCTGTGTTATCTGTCCTTAAAACAAATGTTGTTTGGTTTCATATTTTCTTAATATTCAGAAGCATTTGGGGCCATTGTAAAATAAAATGTGTTTGTTGTGACCCTGGACAATGAAACCAGTCTTAAGTGTCAATTTTTCCAAATTGAGATTTTTACATCATCTGAAAGCTGAATGAATAAGCTTTCCGTTGATTTATGGTTTGTTTGGATATGGCGATATTTGGCAGAGACACAGTTATTTGAAAACCTGAAATCTGCGGGTGCTAAAAAAATCTAAATATAGAAAATCGCTTTTAAAGTTGTCCAAATGAAGTCCTTAGCATATAGCATATTACTCAAAAAAATAGTTTTGATATATTTAAGGTGGGAAATTTACAAAATAACTTCACGAAACGTGATCTTTACTTAATATCCTAATGATTTTTGGCATTAAAAAACGATAATTTTGACCCATACAATGTATTTTGGGCTATTACTAAAAATGTTCACGTGCTACTTAAGACTGGTATTGTGGTCCGCGGTCGCATTTGATGAAGAAAAAAATCTATGAGATGAATAAATATGGCTACTTTACAGGTAAAATCTGGTACCTTTTTGTACCCTTTTTCCTAGTAATTTAAGTTCCCAAGCTCATTTGTATGCCATGCTGTGTTAGGTAGCGTATATATATCCTTACGTATCTATAAAGGCTGTTAACCCTTCTGTTAGCCAATAGAGTTATTATGCTGTAACCACAGCAATGTTGTTTAGATGCCGGCATACCTACTTAATGTCAGGTAGGATGGATCTTTATATTGGCTTAGTCAAGAGTAAATGATGCCTTTCTGTATCTCACATTCCCATCAATGTCCTGTGTTTTATCATTAGTCCAAAGAGTGAAAGAGAATCCATGGAAATCCTTATGATGCTCCTTGGCGTTTGTCTTGAAGCTTCAATGGAACAAGTTGGAGCCGAGAGATATGGCACATTACCAAACAATTGAGGTGTTTTGCAAAGGAACGCTGTGAAAATGTGTAAAGGTGTTTACAACAGGGCCCTATATTCTGACCGTCCCCTTTCAATGTCCATTCTTTAAGTAAAACCTCTGTGTTAACCCCTCTCAATCTATCAAAGTGGGGCCTGGGTCTTGAAGCATTGAAAGTCATTAAATGACTAGACGTGAAGGTTTGTATAACAATGAAGAATCTTTGGATTGGAGGCCCCACACAATAAGATTACAATGAATTTAAAGAATCTATTTGCTAATTTTGCTAATCACCTTTTAAACCTCGTTTTAGCTTGTCTTTTGCAAACTACCATGTACTATCACTACAATTGAGGCCCTGTTATAGCTCCAGACACGTACAGTATTGACTGAGTATTTCCTCAATAGTTCCACTGTTGCTAGGCTACTGTTTACACTAAGCTAAGGCGAACAAACATGCTTATTATGGGTTACTGAATGGCTGCTATGACAGGTGTCAACTGATTCCGTTTAGCACTCTGAAACAGGATTAGGATTGTGCGGTAGTAGTTTTCTCCATCCAGTGGACATCCACCATTATTTGTCATGTCCTAGAATGCTCATGCCTCCAAAATGATTTCATAATTTATGTCAATCCAAACCTGTATGACTTTCTTCAGAAGAAGATATTTTGAAGAACGCCGGTAACCAAACAACATTGACCTCCATTGACTTCCACTGTATGGACACAGAACCATTAAGCCATTTTTCAAAATATTTTGTGTTCTACAGGGAATATACAGTCATATACATTTTCCATGACATGAGGGTGAATCAATAATTCATGGAAATATTTTTTTTGGGTGAACTATCCCTTTAAGAACGGCTTTCTGTGGAAGATTGTACAGACAAAAGGAAATTAATAATTTGTAATTTGTCTAGACCTTATGGTAATTGGTAATTTGTTTATTTTTATCCACTAGTACACGTTATTTTATTAATTATTTAATTGTATTATTTATTATTAATAATACAATTATTTTACTTGCATAAAGTAGAAAATATAGTTTTAATTGACATCCACAGACGGTTTTAGCGGTTTTCAACGTTATGTGGCCCAACTTCTGGACCTCCACAAAGAATCAATAACTGTTTAGTAGTTTTAATTAAATTTCATACAATTCATGTACAATAAAATATTCACATAAATTAATATTAATATCAATTAAAATAAATTCATTAATTAAAATAAATTGTTATATTATTACCAAACACAGACTGGAAATAAACTTTGTGCCATGTGCGTGCGTCCGATGAAACCGTCTATAGTTTCAATATTTGTTGAAATGAACCTTGGAGATTATTATTGACTAGTTCCTCTTGCTCATTGCAGTCATATGTAATCAATGCGCGTGCACAGCTCACCCAGCGGATGTTGCCGTGTCGTCTGAGACTATTGCACCACTGGTCATCATATCATAAAGATTACATTACTTGTTTATTCAAAAGATGTTTAATAATGGAGTCATCTGTACTGCGTTGCAGAGTATTGCATTTGTATTGCATAATCCAGACATAAATGAAATCCTGTATAAATTCAGAAAGTGAGTCATTGTCAACAGAAGCCATTCTTATTGTGTGTGTTATCACTGTATATCTTTCTTTCATAATGGCAGCGGAGATACATATCATCAACATTTTACTGAAAATAATTTGATTCCCGTCTCGACAGTTCTTTGCTGATCCCGCTTCCCTATTTCCACCCAATGCTTTTCTGTCACCTCCAGCTGTGCTTGTGCAAAACTTTTCATAACTATGTAAAAACATGACAGATCTATCAGCATAGCGTCAGTTTGCATCTGTTTTGTAATCTGGAGCAGGGCCAATGAATTCCACTATATCTGCAAGTTATAGCACAAATCTGATATGAATCCGAATAGAATCAGTCAATTCATGTTATGTCAGGATTTAGCACTGCTGTCATATTGCACAACATTCACACAATGAACAGGTGAAACACGTCTGTGGGAGCAAGGTCTGATATCTAATGGCTTTTTGTGTCTACAAGGTGAAAAACATTGTCTAACTAAGAATAAATTAATCAAAGTCGTTTGGGGAATTGCCAGCGCAAATAGTGATATGCTTTGCAAACGATATGTGAAAGATTATTTTACTATTGCTTACTTATTGAAACAGGAGAAATATGTTAATTGAAAAGGAAAATAGCGTTAAAACTCATTTCAGTCAAATTAGGTGAGCAATGTTCATGTTATGTCAGAATTTGGAATAGCAGATACTGCACAACAGTTACGTAACAAACAGGTGACAGCTAGCCTTCGACAGCAACTGACTTTTAATGATTTTGAGGAGATAATTTAGTGTCTGTCGGCAACTGAAAATAGTTTTACGCTTTGAATAGGACAGGCTGTGTCAGATTCTATAGGCAGTGAAGAAAATTCACACGGTCTTTCCATAATAGAATATGTGGACTTGATCAAGACATGACCTATAGCATGATTCTTTGCATGATTGTGTTAAAGAACCTGTAAATATTAGCTGCAACACAAACGCTACTTTGTTTAAATTGTATCTTTGAAAAAAAGGAAATTCCATGATGCTTATCTAGTTATATAATACACCGCTCAGCGCATTTTAAGTAAATACTTAATCTAAATCCTCTATTCTTGTAAAAACATTTCAATCAGTTTAGAGCCGGAAGATCGCCCTTCGTGACCCCAGATGAAAATCAAGCGTTAATCTAACGTTACTGTTTGTTCACTCAGAGCATGCATCTCAATCTTTTGCGTTTTGGTTTTAAAGCCAGATGTATTAATATAGTGTTAATAAGACATATGAAAGTTAGGATAGGTTTAAAAGTTGTCTAGAGACCGATAAAACGTCTTACAACATAAACGTGATGGGAAATGTAAAAATCTGTAAACAATAAACAAATTTAATTTATTAATCAAGTGCATAAAAAATCAGCGTTGTGATTTTACAGGAAATATAAGTTTGGTGTCATTTGATAAGATAAATTCGTAAAGTAGACTGCAGTTTTAGGTTTTAAACAGAGATGGCGATAGCGAGGCTTTTTCATTTCATTGCTAAATGATGCTGGCAATTTAAAAACTACTTGATTTGAGGTAAAAACTTTGTGTTTGTGTATGTTTGTATACCTGGATGTGATGTAACTATGGCTGGTGTTAAAAAAGTGTTGAAAAAGTCTTCATTTACTCTCAGCATGGCTTTTCATTCTATGTCTTTTTAAAAAGGTGATGATTGTTTAATAACTCTTCAGTCATGCAGGATTAAACAAATGCCCTGCGATGGTTGTATTAACAAGCCCTTGTAAAACACCCTCTCCGGTCGGCCTAAATAGGGGCCATGACTCAGCACTCGAAGGCCTCGGCAAAACTGGCAGAAAGGACATTGGGTGTTGTAGCGGGCTCGCCAGTTCTGTAACAGTTGTATTAGATTTCACAGCTAAGAAAACTCCGGTGCTAAAATGTCACAGAGTACATGCTTTACATGAGATGAGCTGGACTATGTCCAAGTGGCTCAGATGACACAAAGATACAGTGACCAGACTTTTTAGCCGGGCATGAGGATTGTGCCCAGGGATTCTAGCGCACTTGGCATTGGCTTGGACATCTTAAAATATGGATGAGGGGTCAATCTGTGGCGCTCGAAATTTTGGTCGCTGAGGCAGAATGGCATGTTGCCAAAGCTCATTTAACTTTTGGCCTGCAGCGCGCTGTTTAGGGCCCTAAAAAGTTTGCTGCTCATCACACTGGGGGTTTAGTTTATACTGTACGTCGTTTTAGATTTATAAAAAACATTAACTCTGCTTATCATCCTTCTATGATCTGACAGCTTGCACAAAATTCTTAAAACAAAAACTCTTAAAACTGGGAAGGTAAGAGTCAAGTAGTTCATTAAAAAATGAAAATGCAGTCATTTATTCACCCTCACATCATTAAACCTGTAAGTGACTCTTTCTTATGTGGAACACAAAAGAAGATATTTTGAGAAATGTTTCAGTGAATTTGTGTTCATACAATGAAAATCAATGGGGATTAGTGTTGTTTGGTTACCAACGTTCTTCAAAATATTTTTTTGTGGTCTGCAGATAAAAGAAAGTCATACAGGTTTGGGTGAACTTTTCTTTTAAGTAAAGAATTAAATCAGTATGGATTTAATTGAGTGTTTTTTAAGATTATTGATTTTAGAGATCAAAGTGATTTGGATGTGACATTGCAAGTTTTACACTTTGTTCTTAACATTTACCAAAACCTCTTTTTTGCTTAGTAACACCAGATTGCTAACTAGACTGTATGTTTACTTTTCTGGAAAAGGTAAAAGGTCTTTCTTGCGGGTGAAAGGTCAGGTCAGGTGCGCCCTGTCACCCATCCATCAGCCTGTCTGTATTTCTGTTGCATTATGTTCTTTACAGTCATAATGACTTTCATTTTATTTACACAGATTTTTTTTGCTATAAGTGAGCAGACAATTCTTTTCTCACAATTCAATCTCCCATTTGAGAGAGACCTTTGGACGTGGTTGCGAAATTAAACCTCTTATTCTTCAGCACACTTGAACCAAGACCCGGCTTAGGCTTTGGGGGGTCCCAACTGTTTATTCCAGCACAGTTGAAGGAAAAAAACCCATTTAGATGCGAGGTGATTGTTTGCCTGTTGTAGTTTGACGCATACTATTGTCCTGTTTCCGTATTCAAAGGTGCTGGTCAATTTTCATCACAACTTTTAGGTCAATGAAACCCCTCGTCTCCTGGGATTTGAGTAAACCTTACGTACACTTCGTTTGTGCCTTGGATGTGACTGTAGTCATGTAGCTTGTGATCATGTGATCAAATTTAAAATTTCAACCACCCAAGCATTCCTAACCGCATAACAACACACAAAAAAAATTCAGAGTGCCCTAACAACCGCAAAGCCCTAGCAACAGCACTTTAGCAATGAATAGGCAAACACCACTCTTTTTCTTTAGATGTAGCTAAAAGAAAAGGAACATTTAATTATCAGAAGTGTTAAAATTGTAACTAAAATATGAACAGGTTTATGAAACTCACAAGCAGTGTGTGATTTCCATGTCTTATTTTGACATTTTTTTGTTTGACAGGGAGGATGAAATATGAGGTAAGGCAGATGTAAAGAGGAGTGCTTTTATGTACCCAATAGCTAAACATACTTAAGGTATTAAGATTTCCAGGAATTCATTGCTTACTCTTAACCAGAGTCCCTTGTGTTGAACGAAGTGTGTAACACAAGCGCTTGCTGGTCATTACGGTTGAAACGCACTACGGAATGAGGATGCCGGCTAAGCACATTAACAAAACAAAAGCGTGCATTTGTTCACAGACCCTGCCAGGAGAAGGGTCCGGGAGTGATTGACAGGCTGTGTATTCATGACTAAGGCCCACACACCAAAGCCTATTGCCTTCGACGTCAAATCCAAGCTTTTTAAGGAACAATCCAAAAAATGACTAAGACAAAGGCTTGTTTCTAAAAATGTTGCTGATATTTTTGTTATTAGATGTCATAACATCAAACCACATGTGACTGAAAATAAAGATGATTTATAATTTGTAAATACAGACATATGCAAAATACAAAATAAATACAAATTATTTAAATATCCTGGTCAAATTTCCATTATTCTTGTAAAATCTTTTTTTAGACATAAAACAGTTCTTTATATTTTTAGTCATATGAATTGGATTAAAATGGCTTTGTAATACATTATAAGGTGTTTGTATGCTTTAAATTACATAACAAGTCTCCATTATGGCTATGGGAATATTCATAACCTCAACCTGTTACAAGTATGACTATATTCATAAATGTATTTAAAAAACATTCAAATAAACATTGATTAATTATGGTGTGATTTTTTTACATTGTTTCAGTTCTGTCTAGTATCCCTTTTTTATGTCAACAAAGTGTAAGCAGTGGTTGTGTAATGCCAAAACAAATCCAGTTTAGCAACATAATTCAGCATAATCCTGATTCACAGTGAGATGTTCAATAGATCTAAAATAGAATCAATAAACTAAAGTCTGTTTTATAACATTGTTTGAGTGTTTGATTGACTCCTCTGAAGTTTTGAGTTGACGAACATCCTGGATCTGGCTTTTGCTTATTTAACATTTATTTATTTATTTATTTTTGAACGTCACAATGTCTACCTTTTTAAAACATTCATCACGTATTGTTCCAAAATGTCTGTTTTTGTTTGTTTTAGAATATCAAAAAAGAAATTAACAATGAGACAAAGGGTGTGCAGTTTTTACCTTATGTCAGTATTTTCTCATTTGTGTGCCGTATTGATTCTTGGGCGAACGTTTGCTTGTTTCCTGCTTTTGCAGCTTGATTATTTTGCTTCCCCACCAAATTACACAAAACCTCGGTGTCGTATTTAGTTGTTACGTATTTTCCCATGCACTGTGGATTGTCTGTAGTGAGACACAATTGCCTTTTGAGTTTCTCTCCAAATAGGGGTACAACGTGACTACAAATCTAGTGTTCTAATCATTGATCTAGAATCTAGGGTCCTAAATAAGCACATGGGCAGTGTAGTACAGCAGTCAGCAGCACGTAGTTACCTGGAAACCTGTGTCCTGTCTTACTAGAATATGCTTAGGTGTTTGCTTATGTTGTCTTGCCACATAAGCCCTCTTTTAACTTAAGACGTGTTATTGTCCCACAGTAAAATATACTTATTTTTTGTTTATTTTATTTTATTTTTTTATTTAATATAGTAAACTGTAGAAAAAACCCTATACTATAGTGTTTATGAGCGTTTGTATAATAAACACTATAGTGCAGTATACTACAGTGTTTACTACAGTTTTTCCATTTATTGTATATGTTTACACTACAGAACACTAGTTATACTATAAGTATAATATGCAACTGTATTCTGCAGTTTACTATTGTTAATAATATAGTGTACAGTAACATTATGTAAGGTGGCTTACTCTTCCAAAATAATTATTTGGGTGTAGCAAATTTGTTACATTTCTAAGAGTAATAACAGCTATAATTTCTAACGTTTTAACGTTTTACTTTTCTTGTGCAGACAGTTCCTTCTTTTGTTATGCAGAAAGACAACGTATATAAAACCTTTAATCTATTTACTCTCTAATCTAATAAACTCAAAACACATCCCTTATTAATGCCTTAATACTACTTTATAACAGTAGTATAATATTAATATTTTAAAAACTGAAATAATAACTCTACAAACAACAATTGCACGCTGGCTGGCTGTTACGCATTTTCAGTGTAGTCGTCACTCCAGATCAGCCAATCACAGGGTTGTACTCAGTTCTGCCCACTATTCCCGAAGGTTGCGTCATACATATTAACCCGGCGACCCCGGACAGCATCTCAGACTTACCGGCACGAGCAGAAAACGTGTAGAAACATACCGGACAAGAGAAGAAACAAGACTGAAAATAACGAGAAATTACCGAGAATTCAAAAGAAAGTTATCTCAAGCTATCAGAATGAGCTCGTGAAAGACATCTGAGGGCATCTGCTCTTGGTCTCTGCTCAAGGCTAACGTTACATCCTACTCGGCAAAGTTGTATTTATTTATTTATTAACTAACTTATTTATTTTTGGACTGTGGGTTTTATTTATAACGAAGAAACTCGAGGAAGAACGAAGTTTAAGACAAGTTAAAGCGCCTCGAGACGTCATCGCAGTTCTTGAGAGAGCGCGATGGAGGGCGGAAAGGTAAGTTAACTCAAAAACTATTTTTGTTTTCAGAAAAATGCAACAATATGTAAAATATGTGAGGAGATAAAACATACAATACTGAAAACTGGAAATACCGAGTTTTTACTGGTTTGTGTTGGTATTTTTCGTGCTTAGATAAACGTTTTTTTCTGTCAGTCAGAAAAGGTTAGCAGCATAGCTTCACGAGCCCACATTTCAAGACACAGAAAGTTGACAAACTGGTTGTGTAACAACTAAATAAAACCCATAACAGATGTTGAGAGTTGTCATAAGGACGAGCTCACATCAGGGTGTTAACGTTTCTCTAGTGATGGTGATTTTCCTTCTCACTCGATGCCGGGTACTCGTTTGTTTAAAGAGAGGGTCTTTCAAAAACCTAGTGAGCTCCCTACCTAGACAGCAGTTTTGAGCATCCGAGATGCTCGCCTTCTGACTATGTCTCATAACTTAGCTACCTATGTCCAGGTCTACGTACTGTAGTCCTTTTAAGGTAGAAAAAGCCTAGTGAAATGCCTACCTAAGCAGCAATTTCTTGGGTGTAGAGGCTAGGGCAGTAGGTATTGAGACAAAGCCAGAGAGTCGTCGTGTATGTGCCCACTTTAAGCTATCCATCCTTTCTTTCTTTCTTTCTTTCTTTCTTTCTTTCTTTCTTTCTTTCTTTCTTTCTTTCTTTCTTTCTTTCTTTCTTTCTTTCTTTCTTTCTTTCTTTCTGGACATTTTTGTGTTTTCTAATATGATTTATTTATTATGTCTTTTATGTTTTATTACAAAGAAATATGATTTAGTGTTTTCTATCTTTCCTGCTTTCATTTTTCCAAATATAAACCTGTTTTTAGTGTTTTACAATACATTTCTGTCGTGACTATAATACAGACCTGTTACCTTGTAGTTATCTCATTACGTGCAAATAACTGCTATCTTACTAGGTATTTTAATGCCCTGAGCCGCGATGTACGTGACTGCTTACATTCAACATTATTTGTGTGACATTTTATTGTCTCAGGATTTAGATCACATTAAAATTGGATCATTTGCACGTTGCTGAGAACGTTGCAGCTGTGTTTATTGTGGGCCCAATCCAAACTAGCGACTAATACTGAGAAGACTCATACGTGACAAGTAGACCGTTATACATGGCTAACCTAACCACAGATGTGATAGATGAAGTGTCTCTTTTTCGTGTTCATCAACCCTTAATTAATCAACAATAAAGATATTTATTACAATACTGAAGATACGTGTCTTTATAATAAGGATGTTTTTGTGGATATTTGTAAATACATTTTTTCTGCAGATTGTTTCAATTAGGACTTAGTGTCTAACATTAAGAAAAGATTCAGTTCATTCAGTTCTTTGTGTGTTGTGATTAATTTTAGTTTTCAGTAGGCGTGCTGGGAATGAAGGACCTTTTCCTTAGGGGAATGAGCGCCACAGCTGGCTTTTAGCTAGGGAATGCTCAACGCCACCCCGCAACAAAGGTCATGTTCTTGACCTGTTCCCAGCACACTGGCTAGTGTTTGAATGCTCTTCACTTAACACATTCACGGTCGTGTGCCGCATAATACGGAAGAAACGTGGATACACAATATTTGGTGTTAAGCCTTGTGCTTAAGCTTTTCATACCAAACCAGCTTTTGAAATTAAAGCAGCGGTTTGTTTGTGCGGGGGAGCTTTTGAAATAATATTTCGTTATACTAAAGAAAAAATGCTTGGATATTTACAAACCTACTTCAACAAAGCTTGTTGATGTGCATCTAAAAGATTAATGAATAGATCTAAAGATCTAAAGTATCTAAAATGCATCTCATCTGTGAATTGTGTGGATGTGCACATTTACTGAATACAGCATTAAAATCATGTTTATTATTATTTTGGCTAATACCCTAATTTCAACCGTATAAATGACAGCTGAAAAACAGTATGACTGTAAACTCAAGTGAGGGGCAGGTGTAAAGTTAACCTGTGCTATATCAAGTAGAATTAACACGGTTAAGCATAAAAAATTGATTTGTGAGGAAGCTTACGTTTTGATCTTTAGATGAAACCTGCTTTTAATGTAGACTGTCAGAAGACTTGATTCAGTTTTGATTTCTTAGGACAGACGGCCTTTATTTCTGTCCTTGCATGACTGCGTCTGAGTATGTATGTTCCTTTTACTGTCATTCTTCAGCCTAATGAGCATTAATAAGGGATTTCTTTCAGTTTATGGATTAGTTGAATACAAAGTACCATTACAGTAAATCAAGGGCGATTTGTGCTGAGCTGTAATTGTTAGAACAAAACTTTAATAGGGAGGGGAAAATCTGCTTAAGATCATTTACCGTAGGTTACATAATAATGTTTGCAATATTGTTGCAGTGCAATAAAATATTGTAGCAGCAGACGCGTGGTTAGTACATTGGAAAGTTAGTGTTGTAAAAAATAAAACCGTTTGTGCTGTGCGCAATACGCTTGAAGTAAACATTGTAATTTAATTTTGAGCTTGGTTACATCTTACCTAGAAATTACTTACAAAGTATGAAACTAGCAACTTGGAATAGATGCATGAAAAGAGAAAGAAAACATGCCGAGTATGGCATCACATCACACTTGGATAAAGTGTGTGTGTGTGTGTGTGTGTGAGATACACAGAGACATCTTTGTCTGGGTTGCAAAGTAAGCTGTTCTACTTCGCTGTCCTCTCGAAACTTTTCAGACCCTTACGCTTATTAATAAAATGCATGCATTTCAATAGCATGTAAAATGTCAAACAGATTGGCATCTGCACAAAACACAATTACTCGGCATTTTCCAGTGACTTTTAACTAACTAGTCTCAAGGTCATGTTTAGTGGATGTAAGAGGTCATTTATACCTTCACACAGGTGTCTGGGCAGAGTAACCACAGGTGTGGTTCATCAAACTTGAAAACCAAAACGTGTACACTGGTCCACAATAAATGTTCTTGTCTTCATTTGGAAGAGTATTGGTTTTTAAGTTAAATTACAGTTTGTCTGCTGTTTTGTTACAATGACATTTACACATTTTTTCAAGCATACCTCCAGTTCCCAAATTACAAATGGGGCCTTTAAACGTTAGGGGTTAACTATTTAACCATAACTTTTTCTTGTGAACTTAAATACAAAGAATGATTAAAGCGTTTTTATTGTTTTACAAATTCTTAATGTTCGTGGAATCGATGAGGAAGCAAATTGATCATATACGAACATGCTATGAATGCAGTTCTGGGTAAATGCTGCACATTATAAAAACAGGTTTGTGTTCTTCCATCACATCACTTGGCATCATTCTTACCTTGGCTTTTATGAGTAAAGACGTCAAAACATTGTTTCCTTCTACTTGCATAGGGACAGAACTTGATAATGCTAGAGTAAGGAAGTTGTTTTGTTGATCTAACTTAAGATACAGATCCTCGCATCAGTGGTTTTTATTGAAGTTAATGAGGCAATTTGAACACTTACAGTGTTGCTGTTGTTAAAGTGATAATGTCTAGTTTAAGTGTTATTGGACTATTATGGTTTGCATTGAGTATGAACAACTAACAAGAGGCCTCAGACACACACAGAGCACTTGGCGTCAGCTGGTGTCCAAACATTTAGGCTCTCGGGCCCTATGCAGTGTTGATATCGGCTCAAATTGGTCGTGTAAGGGTATAAAACGAAAGAAAGCTCTGAGCTGTGCTGTGAATAGCCAGGTTTATTTGCATGCTAGTTTGGTTGTGACGTCCATTTCAAAATGAAAAATGCTCCGGTGAACTAGTAAACATGGTGTATACAGGCATTGTAATATAAAAATATTGATATTTGACTGTTTAGTGTATAAGAAGTGATACTTTGTTTCTACTTTAAGTTTATCGTTAGAAATCTTCGAAAAGTTTGATTTGTTGTTATTGCACAAAAAGCATAAGCTAACCAACCAATAGCCAAGCTAAACCAATACACAATGAACATCTTCTGTTTGTACAATTGTTGGTCTGTCTCTATGTCAACTGCTGGTATGTGATATGAGCAGAAGGGCGTGTCTGTTTATGACCGGCATGTTTCGGAGAGACTGCATGACGAAGCTAGAAATGTCCTGTTATTAAGATGTAGAATGATGTTATTATAAATCGTGCAGTCGTCTAACCAGCCCAAATACATACAAACTGTCTTCCATGAATGTCTTCTATGACATTGTGAAAAAGTATGCAGTATCAGGATGCATGTTTGTGTGTCTTCTTTGGTGATGTAACTTAAGTGTAAGGCAGGAATTTGGCAAAGGAAGACAAGTCAAAAACCTCCATATTTAGATATTTTCCAAATCCTTCGTCTCTCTTAAAGAGATACAAGCCCCTCTCCTCTCCCGAGTTGTGTTTGCTATCAAAGTCAATGTTTCAACAGCAGGAAGGATGTAGTTAACTTCTTAGGGAAGTTGGTTAGGACAAAGCTTCTGTCGAGGACCTTTTCATATGTGAGATTATAAAAGTCGTTCTTAGCATGTCACTTTAACGTAACATTTTTTAAGTAGGTTTGGTACTAGTGAACGAATGATGCAATAGTCTCGTCTCTAGACCGACCTCCCAAGGGCTTGGTTTGTGTGTATATGTGGCATCCTGTTCCAGGGCTGGTTCGACTGCCCAGCCGTGACCTCATTGAACTGCATTTATTTCTCCTGTATAGAGGTAGCGAAGGTGTGTCCTTTTCCCACCCCTTTTAGCTTTTAGCGTGCCGTGTAGAGTTGAAGCGCGCCCGTGTTTGTGTGGATGAAAGACAGGATATACGAACATTCAAAGCAAGACTCCCAAACTGGTGTCTTTCTCGTCATTTGTTTATAGCGGAGGAGCACAATCGCTTAAAATGTTCAAACTGAAGAGCTGTTTACAGCCTTATGGAGCATGCTAATGTCTTGCTCTAATAAGAGTTTAAAAAAACATAGAAAGTAATTTTTATGTAGATTTTCAGTCTGGAGCGCCAGTCCGCAGATTTTATCATTTATTGTTTTCTATGCAAAGGTTCAAAAAGTCTGCAAGTGTGTGATGGCTAGTCTTGTAGTGTATTCCAGTCTTAAGTAAGAGAAAAGTAGGGCAGAGTATGTAGAGTAAACTTTACCTAAGGAGTGCTTGAGGCTTTCTGTACAAGTTTCCAAAAGCAAGTGACGCAAGTACTTTCATTACATTTTCTTCATTTAAAAGCTCTCAAACACATTATGTTGACAAAGTCAAATGTCTCTTGGAATAATACTGTAAGCAAACATCAGTGTTTTTCCAGCATGACGACGGTCAGCATGTTTTCAAGCAGCCGCTGTCTTGTTAGGAGGGTGACTTCACGGCGTGTGTGTCCATCTCTTTATAAGATTCATTCTCAGATAACAGGAGCCGGATGCTGCCGTCTGGGTTTGCGCAAACCCTTTCTATTTCATTAACCCACTAGTAATTTTTGCCCAAGTCATTCACCCACTTGCGTCACAGTCTTTCACAAGCTTGAACCAGACAAACCTGTGAGTTCATTTGAATGTACAAGGAATGCATGACAATGGCACACAATAGTTAAATCAAATGAGCTTTTAGTCAATTTTGGGATGGAATGAGGAAATATTTTTGTATTTTTCAAAAACTTCCCTGTGTGGTACTGAATCATTTCAACCAAACCTGAGAAAACGCAGTCTCTTACGGAAGGTTAATCATTTCTATTGTATTGCAACAGAAGGAAATGCTTGTGTATTTGTGCAAAGCTGTGTCCTTCGAGGACGGGGTTGATGCTGGAGATAGGAACAATAGGAATGGTGACTTCCCCGTTGTATTTTATTCCCTTCAACATTAGAAATGCTGTGACATTACAGTCTTATGAAGCTGTTTATCAGTTTAATGATTTGTTTGTATAAAGTTGCATGTAATACAATTATATGAGTAAACAAACGAAATGAACGTTTTGTACGGCTATTGTATTCTAAAGTCAGAGTTGAAGTCATTGACTTAGAGTCACATTTACACCCAGCCTGTCCAATCCTTAAAAGTGCAGATGTTCTCGTGCCAACCAGAATTTGATATGTTATTGTTATTTTGTCTCTGCAACGAGAAAGATTGATGTACTTTCAGTACGTTCCATTGTGTGGCTAAAAATGACTCGCTGAACTCTCTTATATTGTTCTCTCAACAGCAGCTGACCCTTCCTCTGATGCTGGCCGTTGGGACAGCTGTGATCGGATCTCTGCAATTCGGCTACAACACGGGTGTCATCAATGCCCCGCAAAAGGTGAGCAGCGAGAACACGCACATCCATAGCTCCTGAAAAAAAGATGTCAAAAACAGCAGTCTATATTCCCTAAAGATCCCTTCACAAATTGTGAACAATGCCGGTGCAAATCATTTTATGCGACTGCCTCCTTGCTGATTAGCTCGACGTCCCAGTCGTCCTTAAACCTTTGACATTATCAAAATCCTCCTCCCCTCGCCCCCCTATTCATAATAATGCACTGCTGCAGATGTCCGAGCCCTGTTTGACAGTAGCCACACACGCACACAAAGATAACAAATGCTGCATGTTTAATTCCAGGAAGATAACTGCACTGCTCCGCGGGGCGATTTGGTCCTTTATCTACATATTATAAGTCAATTAGGACAGAAGCATCTGCTCGCCTGCTCTTTTAAATTCAACACATTCTCAGTTCAGGTACAGCGTGTAGGTCATTTTGCACACAGCACAGCCTGTTCAGATGAGCGCGCTGGACTAGGGGCCAGCGTTTGGTTATGTGAATGAAGCTTTTCTAACGTCAGGATCGAGTGTGTATTTTACGCTCGTGTTTCCCTTACTGCCTCAAAAGCTGGAGAATTAGACTCGCCAAACCATCCAGACAGACAGGAGATGTGTTCGCATGCTTCTCTATGTAAAACGACTAAACGTATATGTTGAAGCAATATCAAGCGTGCATGCGTGTGGTGTGGCCGTATATCAGCACAGCTCCGATTCGGCTACAGGCTCGCGGTTTTGCTGCTTTAAGTGTTCTGTGCAAAAGTTTATCAAGTGAGCGAGGCCAAAAATGAGTGTGTGTGTGTTTGACGTAGCTCTATAAATAATCACAGTGATAAGATTACTGGATCCTCGAGAAGCTGTTAACTAAAGACTAGTGTCTTTGAACGGTTATTTCTATTAATTATGGGAATTTTAATTTTTCGCATCCTAAAGCAGCGTGTGCCTGAAAAACTGTGTTGTGCAAGTGGTTTGTATAATAAGAGATTTAACCCCTCAGGCACATGACTTGAACCTTGCCTGCTATTTAGGTGATACTGAAGGGCTTTCTGCATACCGCAGGTGTCAGACAGCTAACAGAGAGAGAGAGAGAGAGAGAGAGAGAGAGAGAGAGAGAGAGAGAATCTTGAGAGAGAGAGGAGGAAGTTGTCACAGACGACTTTGGTATCATCAATGGATCATACAGAAGGCAGGTGACTGACATTTGATAGGAAGAGAGAGAGAGAGTACAGTCCGGTTAAAGTGACAAGCTCTTCGGGTTACGGAAGGTCTGTGTTTATGAACACAAGCATGTCACGTAGCGCAGAGAGACCGTGGAAACTTGACTCCCTATGGGTCTCGTTTTTCATCACACCGGTCAGTGAGCCACCTACTGGACAAAACCTTATTACACGAGACACTTTTCTAAAGTGGAGCATTAGAAATAAAAACAGGAAATGTCAGCATTTGTTTCTTAGAGGTGAATTCAAATAAAACCAAGATCTCAAGAATGTCTCAAACTGAGCTCAGATCGGTCAATTCTGCAATCAAAAGTCAATGTTATCGAAGATCTCAATATGAACTCATCCAATCAAATCGACCCAAATCCAGATGATTTTACCTCTACAATCTACATTCACCTTCATGTGTGTGAACAATTGTCTCACTTGGTTTTTTTTCCTTTTAAGAATTTTAAGGAGAAACATCTGAAACATCTTTATACTTAAATGAAACACGACTGAGAACTCCATCAAATCTTGAGCAACCTCTGAGCAATACCATTTTTTCCAAGACGTGAATATCCCTCATTGTTGATACCTTCATGTAATGTTGCGACTGTATGTGTGTGTGTGTTTTAGGTCATTGAGACGTTCTACAATGAAACCTGGTTAGAGCGATATCAAGAGCCCATCTCTAAAACCACCATAACCACTCTGTGGTCCCTGTCTGTGGCCATCTTCTCTGTTGGCGGCATCATAGGATCCCTCTCCGTTGGGCTGTTTGTGAACCGCTTCGGAAGGTGAAGACATGACCAGTTTATAAAATAACATGGTACAGTTTCGATGTTTTCCATCTTTCTCATTTCTCTCGCTCTGTCTGTCTTATTTTAGGCGGAACTCCATGCTCATGGCTAATGTGCTAGCTTTTATTGCTGCAGCTCTCATGGGCTTTTCTAAGATGACCTCGTCTTACGAGATGCTCATTATCGGACGGTTTGTGGTGGGTCTTTATTCTGGTCTGTCCACTGGTTTTGTGCCCATGTACGTTGGTGAGGTGGCTCCCACGGCGCTCAGAGGAGCCCTGGGCACCCTTCATCAGCTGGGCATCGTCGTGGGCATCCTCATGGCACAGGTACACAATTTTTTTTTTTTTAATGACATGGTCTCATCTGAGGTTGGTATTTATAGTCATTGTGTTTCGCGTGGTGTAGATCTTCGGTTTGGATACCATCATGGGTAACGCCACCATGTGGCCGTTCCTCCTGGGCTTTACCTTCATCCCAGCGCTTCTGCAGTGCTGCCTGCTGCCCTTCTGCCCGGAGAGCCCTCGATTCTTACTCATCAACCGCAACGAGGAAAATAGAGCCAAATCAGGTGAGCACACACCCCCAGGCCGATCAACCAGCTTCATAGACCCTGCAGTAAATAACTCCGAACAACCATCTCATGTGCACGCAGTGATGAAAAAGCTGCGCGGGACGTCGGACGTGAGCGCAGACATGCAAGAGATGAAGGAGGAGAGCAGACAGATGATGAGAGAGAAGAAGGTGACCATCCTGGAGCTCTTCCGCTCTCCACTGTACCGGCAGCCCATCATCATAGCCATCATGCTGCAGCTGTCCCAGCAGCTGTCCGGAATCAACGCCGTGAGTGCTTCGCATTTCTCTTGTAATGTCTCAGTGTGATGTTTCTCCTGAGAAAAGGAACTTTCGTTGACCCGCGATTTGTGTTGACATCCATGTGCAGGTGTTCTACTACTCTACAGCGATCTTTGAGAAAGCGAATGTGAAGCAGCCCGTGTACGCCACTATTGGTGCCGGAGTGGTCAACACCGCTTTTACTGTAGTATCGGTGAGTAACACGCTTATGAGCATGCTGATATTATTATATCATGCTTGTGTATTAATTGATCAAATGTCTTGTGCAGCTGTTTGTAGTGGAGAGGGCGGGCCGCAGGTCTCTACACCTCTTGGGACTGCTGGGAATGGCTGGATCTGCTATACTGATGACCATCGCTCTCGCCCTTCTGGTAGGCGAATGCGTCCACACAGTAACATAGTCTAATGTGATCGTTAATAAGGTCAGTCTTCAACTCTTGTAAATATTTATTTCAAGTTTTAAAGTACACTTTGGGTTCAATCACTTTTGTAGGACCAGCTGGAGTGGATGTCCTACGTGAGCATCGTAGCCATCTTCGCGTTCGTGGCGTTCTTTGAGATCGGGCCCGGCCCCATCCCGTGGTTCATCGTGGCCGAGCTGTTCAGTCAAGGCCCGAGACCCTCTGCGTTTGCTGTTGCCGGATTCTCCAACTGGACCGCCAACTTCATCGTGGGCATGTGCTTCCAGTACGTGCAGGTAAGATCACGGGATTTCTTTACAGAATATGTTCCTGTGAATTATATCAATAAAAAATCTTGGTATTAGTGAATGAAACATTTCTCTTTCTCTCTCTCGCCGTAACAGGAGGTGTGTGGGCCGTACGTGTTCGTCATCTTCACCGTGCTGTTACTCTGCTTCTTCGTCTTCACCTTCTTCAAAGTTCCAGAAACCAAGGGACGGACGTTCGACGAAATCTCCGCCGGCTTTCGCCAGACAATGGCGGGTGCAGAGAAACACTCACCCGAAGAACTCAACAGCCTCGGGGCGGACTCTCAACTTTAAGCCACGCCCTTGACTCCGCCTCCCTCGTTTGTTCACACCGCAGCACGTGACTGAGGAGAAGATGGGGAGGCTGGGCTGTCAATCAAACATTTCCCCCCTCCCCGGTCGCACTCACCTTTTAGTTCCCCGCAGCTGATCGTGAGACTACGCACAAGACGTGGGGTTTGAAAGACGGAGTAAGAGTTTCATGCTCAGCGTATGTCATATTTGCATCAGAATCTCTTGGCTGCTGGGTTTAAATCTTTCTTTACTGTTACTTCTGCTGTGCCGTGGACGATTTTGCGCTTTTGACGTTAGAAATCGACCGATGGTGATGGTGAATTAACTCCTGTCGTTTTGTGTGACGACTCGACACTGTATCACGGCTGTTGTCAATCATCACATCAGTGCTGTTGCTTTGCTAAACAACCAGATGAGGCGCTCGGTTACCGCTCGAATCACGTGTCTATGATGTCACCAGTCTGCATAGCTAGACCGATTTTAACACATTGTAGTGGTATCCCCCTCGTATCGTTTTTGTTTATGAGATATTTTTAATCGCATCTTTTAAATGTATTTATATATTTTTATCAAATTCAGTTGCTTTGACTTTGAATGACACTCTATGAGCTGATAAATAGATCATTTCTTTCATCAGGTTACGTAGCCAAACCTCACAAAGAATTTTAAACAAATAGTTGAAAACTCATCATTTGATGATGTCATGGTTTTTAAGAACGAATCCTTTAATAAAAGACCAGTCACTTTATAATACACGATAGAGTATAAATACTCTTAATCTGTTCTCAGAAAGTATTAGTGCTAGATCAACCAAATGTCAATCAAACGGCCATAAATACTCCTGTAATGTCATGTTCCTGATGTCAGATCAGCTCGGACAGCTTTACTTCCACATCTACACCAGGTCAGAAGTTTGAACGCATGCTTTTTGCACAGTCGACTGATAGACTCACTGAACAAATTGTCCAGCTAGAAAACACTTTTAAAGCGACCAAATGCACTGAATACCGTGGCGTGATAGTGTGCTGTACAGCCTTCCTCTGTTGCTGCTTTGCTATAGAAGAGGTGTAAAATGAGACCATTGATCGTGGTGTGATCGGTTTGTTTTTATTGAAACAATCTGCTGTTAAACATGCTCGGACAGTTTGGCCTGTGCCTCGGCATTTTTCTATCTTGTAGGATTTTTAGGGCAGTTTCACATTTTAAACGAAATACTGTATGTGTTTAGATTATGAAGGCATGTTGAATTCATGCAAATACTTTTAAACTCTCCTGCTATGAAACGCTTCATAAATCAACTTTTATAGCCTACCTTTCTCTGATGTCATTGATGTTCGGTCCTATTAATTCACCCCTTATATGTGTGATTTTTTTTCTAGGCATGTCATGTAAATGCAAATATTGAACGAGGTTTGTGCACATATACCCAGCTTTAAATCAGATTTGTTTTTACACAACCCATCCTAGGTAGGATTTACCCCCACAGCATTCCATATGGGAACATACTTTTCTGTATCTGGTTGTAAACTTGTGTTCACATTATAATGACAAAAGTTGTGCACGTTCGCGTTAAAACTTCACGCTCAAATTGAGCGCATCCCACAGAATATTTACTGAAATCACTTGTGTGTGTGTGCGTTGCTACGAACACTCAAAGAGACACTTTTAGTTTAGGGAGCTTGAATTGCAGCTGTTAACTGTAAATTGTGAATATTGAATGTACAATAGATTTGGTGAGTTTTATGTACAAGAACTTGTAGTTTTATAGTGCGATTTTAAATAGTCGTTTTTGTTGTCTTTCTGTTTTTGTAATGTAGTGTACACTTTCCTCTTTTCTTTAATGCACTATCATGGTAGTCAATACTGTCAGACAATGTAAACACCATGCTGTCTTTTTTGTTTACCATACTGTATTTATTAGATTATCTAATTTATTTAGTTTTTTTTGCTTTGTTTTACTGCTGTTTATGGTAATAAACGGTTAAAAAAACAGTTGTGTAGTGTTTGTGAGTTTTATGAATCTCTGTGACTAGTATTAATGTTTATATTAGTAGATGATGATGTTGTCGGATCATCTTGTCATCACCCTCAAACCATTTATGTTAACAGTATGTAAAAGAACAATTTATTTTCAGCAGTTTGTAGGCCACAGTATTCGACGGGCCTCTGAAAATTGAGCACCTTTCTTTAATAACTTAAACTGACGATTGATTTCAGCGTGGTTTGAGAAAAATACACTGACAACAGTAGGCGCCATTTTAAATTTATTCAAATAATTTTTCTTACAAAATATATCAAACACGGCAGACAACGTAATGTAAACTTTGCCAAATTAACTTGCAAGTTCTATTAAGATGCATGAAACGTGTGGAAGAATGGCAATATAAATGCACAAACATTTATACCTTCAATTAATATCTCCAGTATGCATTCAAGAATCGAATTGTCTTATTATTAAGCACATATACATACACAAGACGAGCAATATATTATGCGATAAAGAGCACTTTGCTTTAAAACCCAAATCCTGAGTTACACTCCACTCCTTCTGCCCTGCAGAGGAGACAACACGTCATCTGACAGCTCTATATGTAACGTCTTTAAAGAGTGCAAACAGAATTACTGCTTAAAGGAACATCATCATCATTTAAAGTCATAGTTCACCCAAAATAAATGTTCTGCCATCTTTTATTCACCCTTGTGTCGTTCAAAAACCATTTGAATAAAGAAATGTCTCATGAGGGTGAGTAAATAATGAGAGTTTTCATTTTGAGGTGAACTATCTCAACAATTGTAATGTTATATCACGAGGTATACGGTCACGTGTAACGTGTATTACACATTACACAACCATCTGTCGTAACAAAATATACTTTGGAAGAGACAGCAAGTTCAAACCAGAAACACTGCTTTATAGTAAACCTAAATACAGAAGAAAGCTCAGTCCTCCATTCAGTCAAAACCAATTTATGGTTACACACTTCATAATATTATCTTCATAAAACTTAAATATTATTAGATCGTCATTTAAAATGATTGCCAACTAAAAATACACGTTAAGAAATGGGAGGAATGCAAACAAACCCATATTAGTACACATTTGAGTATAAACATGTCTGTGTGCGTTTTTTGGTAACGGTACATTAGGAAGCTGTCTGTCTGTTCGCGAATTCAGTGCACTATTTTATTCGTACTTGACTTTTGCATAGAGTAAACTAGAATGATTTGCGTTCTCAGCCGAGCGAAGGCTCCCCGTGCACTCTGAAGCGATACACGCAAGTGTACTCCAGATGACCCCAGTTACTTAATATTCTCAACTCCACCACGCTGTAGATGTCTGACGATTCCTACAGGAAGGAGACACATTTTAGAACCCGACTGACACGCTTCTTAACGTTTGACTTCCTGTGTGCTGCTGACTTACAGGAAGCTTGAAAGTCTGGATGGGCTCTCCGTCCTGGTCGTACATGAACGTGGCGAGCTGCTTTCCGTCTTCGTTCTCTTCAGACATACCCTAGACACGCAAGAACCTCTACATCAGCCTTAATGACACAACAGTCTAAAACAAGAGGAAATGCGGAACGTGGACTCACGTAAATGGCGAAATCCTTCAGCGCGCTGTCGATGAGTCCCGTTGGAGAGAGAACTTTGGGCAGGTGTTCGAGTGACACGTGGGTGATTCTTATCGGGTAGGACAGCGAGATCACCAGGAAACCCTGCGAGCCTCGGAACGCCCAGCACTTGCCGGGATACAGCTCTGGCTACATCACAAACAGACAGGTTTAGAAAACTCAATCTGATGAACGAATGCCATCTGTGTGTTTTTTTGAGTTACCTGTATAACCGTGCGAGGGCTTTCAGATTGATACCAGAGGGGTACGCCGAATAAACTCAGACACGCAGATCTCATCTTATATGTCTCCGAGCAACGTGTGTTTATTACGCTGGCACCTACAACACAGGTCATTTATCATATTTTTATTTAAAACACACACATTTTAATGTCAACATTTTCTGTAAAAGCGCCATAATCCCATAATATACGTTTAAAGCGATGCACTGTACAGTCAACAATTTGACTTTTTTTTTTGAAGAAAAATGAATACCAGAAGATTCCAAAGCGTAGTCCGCCATTCCGATTCCATCTGCCCTGTACAGTTCAATTGCCCTGTTGACGATTCCTTTCACATCCTGTAAACAAAACACACATAAGTATTATTATCATGGATTTCAACATGATAATAATATATCTGATAACATCCATGACATGAGAGCATTTACATAATTATTGTTGTTGTTATTTAGTGATGAATAAAGGCCTCAGACCTGTATAGTGACAGCTCCGGCTCCTTCTTGTTCAAGTGTCTCTCCCACAGTCCTCCACGAGTCTCTCGCGCTCTCCTTGTCCTGCTTTAGTTTGTCTAATATCTGTTTCTCCAGATCCTCCAGCGCCCTCTGCAGCTCAGGCCGGAAAACTACAGTTGATCTTGGGTCCTTCAAATGTTTTACCAGCCACTCAGAGAGCTCTGCCTTCAGCTAGAGAGGAAATGACATCATGATTTTGAGTTTGTCTTGTGATTGACTAGTATTCGATACCAAAGACAGTTCTCACTTACATTGATGTTAAGAGCATCTTGAGCATCCACTCTTTGCTTGAGGAGGCTGGAGTCAGACTGCAGGTTTGTGACACTTGACTTCAGGTCAGAAACCTGCTGCACATGCTCGGTCTCAACACTGTGGGCAGGGGTGTCGAAATGTTACATTTGTGTCACAAACATGCAAATAATGCAAAACAGAACATCCGAATGATAAAAACTACCTTTTGATTTGATCTTTCATAAGCCTCATATCAGTCTGCAGCATCTAGGAAACACAAACACACAAGCTGTAGTTAGGAAAACGACATCATTTCCTGTTTTGCTCTTTGTTGCCGTGACAGAAGAAACATAAGTGGAGGGGAAAAATAAATAAAAAAATTGCTAATGTGTGTAAATACACTGTACAGAAAACGGTCAAATTGAGCTTTCTCACCTCAGATCTGACCTTTTGGCGTTCGCTCTCCAGCTTAAGCACTTCAATGTCTCTCTGAGAGAAAAACAAATCGTGATTTGAGTGTTGTGGCACTCCCTTCCATTTACACAGGTACAGAAATGACTCATATCCTTAGATTTGAATTACGCACCATCAGGTTGGCCTCTCTTAGATATAAGCTGCTGATGTCATCCTTCAAGTTAGACAGGCCGGCAAATGGTTGGAAATTGTCCTAAAGAGCCAAAAAGTGTGTGCTGTGAGTTCGTGCATTTATTACTAAACTAATAATAAAACAAGAGTAAGAAACAATATCTAAAGGTTTATGGCTAAATATAAACATAAGACATGCTCACATGAACTTCTGCTCTTACGGGTTCATCTGTGCGTTTAACAGGTGGAGTCCTAGAAACAACCTCACGCGGACGAGAAGAAGTAGCGAACGGGGACCAGTACCATATTCCTACAAAGCATTTTATGTCAAAATTAAAAAACATAACAAATTTCCATCGTTATATTTCTACAGCCACAGAAAAAATGAAGAGACCATTTCAGAGACTGTTTTTCTGATTTTAAAGTCCCATTGAAATAAAAAATTACAATGCCTATTTTTTCATGAAATATTGCAGCGTTTATTGTAAATAGTTTATCAATGTGGGTCATGCTCTTTTTAAAATTCGTGTGTCCTCATAATCCTCAGTTCAAATCTGAAAATGCACTTCCTTCCTGTAATGACTATCTATCTTAAATGACGTATGTTAGACGGCTTGGGTGGAGCATCAGTTAACTCCTCCCCTTCAACTGTCAGTCTGCTGCCAATTCAATTTCAAAATGCAACGTACGGCTGTTTTATACATCAGATCAAATCGCAGAGAAAGACGAAAGCCACGCCCACTACTTTTCCCATTAGAAATTCCATTTCACACGGAAATGCACCAAAATAAGGAAGTAAAAACGACCGCAACTTCCGGTTCACGGGGACTTTAAAATGTACTATTTATACGTATGTGTTTAGATAAAATTATCATTTTGTTTCATTCTGTGAACTACTAACAACATTCTTCCAAAACTTCAAATAAAAATATGGTTTCTTTTTACATTTATATGCATAAAATGAAAACTAGAGAAACAGGTCAAAATAATAAGATTTATCAGACCTCAAATACTGCAAAGAAAACGAGTTCGTATTCACTTTTAGGCAAATACAGCAGTGATATTTCTACATTTATTTAGGAAAAGTTAAAAAAAAAATGTTTATGTGACAACCTCGATTTTTATCAAAGTTTTATGTCTTGTCTTAAGCTGTCAGTGTTTTACATCGCTGTTGGATGACTTTATGTCACTCCTCAGGTTTGATTTTATTAAAATCCATAAACACTGGACTGGAATGACCACAATACATCTAGAAATGCTGATTTGAAATGAAAATTTGGAATGGTCTATTCGTTTTTTCCGCGGCTGTGTGTAGCTACAGGTTCATTTACGCACCAAATATGAGGAAGATGAGGAGGAGAAAGAGCACAGCTGCCTTTTTTATATCTGAAGTGCATCTATAAAGAAAGAGAGAGGAAATATAAGGTCATGGTGCTAGAATTAAATCCCATTCACATACTTATAAATCTATATTCACACACACGGAGTACTGTACCTGCTGAGCAGAAACACATTGATCATGGACACACGAGAGGAGAAGCTGTACCACGTGCTGCCCAGCCACCAGTAAAACAGAACCAACGCTTGAGCTGAAAAACACCCGCAAACATGTGACCTCACGCATCGAATAACACCAACTATATTAACACGATTAATACCTGGAGATCGAAACACGTCCCACACGCTAAACTCGGATTCGGACGCAGACTGGGCAGAACCTGGAAAAAAACAGAGCTATAATTCTGCACGAAAGAAAAAAATGCAGGCAATGTTTAATTCTATAAAGGTATGAATAAAAAACCTGTATTTGGGCTTGAGGTGAAGGGTTTGTCGTAATGCTCCTCAGCTGAGGAATATCCAGAGGAAAACCCTTGAACGGCAAGCGTCCTTCCTGAAAACCAGAAATGGAGGAAAATTCGAGCAACACAGTGTGTAAACTTTCAGCGCTACAGAAAAGCACGCTTGGCTCTGTTTAACACATCGTTCAATATTCCACAGATCTCACAAGGCCGAGCCCATCAGTGCTGACCTTTCTCGCTCTCACTGGCTATGAGGTCAGCGCGCTGCCCGCTCAGCATCTGACCCACGCTGCTGGCACGGCTGGAGCTGCGGGACACGCTGCCTGCGCTCCGCCTCTTCTTAAAGATCCTACAGGAAAGCATGAGGGGCACAGGGTTGTATCGTGTTCATTACTGTATGTTAAGAAAAAACAAGCATGCTTGCAAAAATGCACACATGTGCTCACCTGACGGGACTCTCTTTGTAAGAGACGTGGCCGGCGGATCCAGTGGAGCTTGTGCTGGCAGCATCATCATCAAGTAAGGACGTCCCTTTGGACACTAACCGTGAGCTTCTCCTGGACATCTCTGCAGGATCATAGCAATGCAAAAATATTTTCCTTTACAACACAAATATTGCGTTCTGTCAGTGATATATTTGATCAACAAAAGTTTAAATAAGTAAACAAGTGGGTGTGGCTAAGTCATGTGTAGTGACCCTGTGAAAACAAAAGGGATTTGATGTGCAGTTCTCCTCCACGTGTGACTAAATGTGATGAGAAAAAGAAACACACAGATCAACCCACATCCCAATCCCGAGCAGGAGGAGGAGCTTATTTTCTTTAAAAGAGGCGCAACATCTGTGGTGTGGCAGACTCAGCGTTCACAAACAAACCATCTGAACAACCAAGACAATAACAACCAAAGCTTAAAACTACAACGAGTTTTTAAAGAAAAAGTGCAGCCTGAAGCTAATCTCTGTCTAATTCTTCATCTGAAACGGCAGGCTCATCCTCAGGGCTTTTCGCTGAAGATTACCTGAAAGAGAACAGAGGACACGTGGAGCCGATCCCCCAACCAGAACCTTAACTATCCACTCTGAGCGGTTACTTTACAAACGTTACACAACATTCTGTGCTCCTATTGACCTTTTGTTCAAACACAGTAGAATACAGAACAATACAGTATTCATGGTGGGATGAAACAGCCTGTTCTTTATTCCCCACAAATCCTTAATCCTGACAGCTAATACTCTCAAACCGCATTAAACATCAGACCTGCACACTCCCAAACAAGCCATGAACCAAATACTGGAGAAAAACACTAAACTGAGAGTTTGAGAGCTTTAAAGGGACAGTTCATTCATTTATTCACCCTCCAAACCTTTATGACTTTCTTTCTCCTCCAGAGCTCAAAAGAAGGTATTTTGAAGAACGTCGGTAACCAAACAACACCGAACCCCATTGACTTCCACAAAACCACAGAGACATTTCTCGAAATATCTTCTTCTGTGTTGCACAGAACAAAGTAATAGTGAGGTTTTGAATGATGCGAGGGTGCATAAATGATGACAGATTTTTTCAGTACAGACCAGCGATGTCCATTAAATAAAACCTTCTTTTCTTTCATTTACATTTCTACTATACTAAATCTATACTTTTGTTTGCTTTACAAAAACTACTATTTGTTTTTCTTGGCGTAAAGTAAACTGCTTAAACTAAAAAGGAAAACGCATACACGAGGTGAGTTATAAAGTAAGTTATAATGCTCACACCTTCTCTATTCTCGTATTTGTCCCAGTTTCAACCGCAAAAGCAGTCTTTCAAGGCAGGATGGGGTATTTTTGCTTCTCTTTTTCGAAGAACACTGCCGCCTACTTCATATATTCCGTATTACACATTTCAGAATAACAGCTAACCTATCAAAACTATGGAATGATACAAATGTGTCTTTTTGTGTGACATAAAAAAATCCAAAATACATCAAAACATATTCGGTGTCGTCACCCTATTGACTAGGTCTCCTTTAAGTCTCCTTTATAATGTATTCTGGACACTTATTGGCTGCTTTTATCTTCAGCATTTACCATTCATGCATTTCAAAAACATTTTTAAATAGTTAACTCAATGTAAGACATGTACATCCGTTTTGAATGTATTTCCTGGACTGCATCACTCAAATAGACGTTTTGTTGCAGTGCATCTATAAAACGGAAAGAAACGATCTCTAGCATCATTTCTACTTCAAGGCAAGCTTCATCCCATAAACACGCAACCTGACGACGTTCATTTCAAACTATGGTCATGTAAGAAGCTTTCACACCCACTCGTGGTCGTCTCACCTTCTCAGTGGGTCTCTGAAAACATTCAGCCTGTCAAATCGTCTGCGCAGAGAACCGCTCATCCGAAACCGCTCCACAGTAACGGGACGCCGATTGAAACGTCACGCACGAGTTAACGACGTCGTGAAAAACTTGAATTACGCGATGTATAACGGACTGGATGGCGGTAAGACGAGATGCTTAAGGACGGAAGAGTTTGCGGTATCAGGAAGGGTATCTTTGACAGTTGTCAGCGCTGCGGCTCCGCCTCTCGTCGGTTTGAGTTGTTTAGGGTGACGCTGATACGCCATCTTGTGGAGATACGTAGTTACGTACGCGATCGAGTCACACGCGTCCCCCGTGCTATTCTTTCTAAATTGTGTTCAGGTTAAAATTAATAACTAACATTCGACTACTTATATCAGGCACTAGAAATATTAATTATTTTTGTTATGGAGAAAGTATTTAAGTAAACGCTATAATTATTTAACAAAATGTAAGCCGAATTAATGCGAGTTTTTTAACTATTAATAATTTTTATTGATTATAGCTAACTGTACTCCACGCAGATCCTAAACTATTGAAATCGGCGAGACATGTAAACGTTCCCTAATCCTTTTATTAAGAAAAAACGCAACACCCTCGTTCACTCGTATGTGTTTCTAGGCCTATCATGCCCGGTCTAATATGGCGGCGCTGTTGGCGTATTGCAGCAACGGGCTCAGTGCGTCTAGTATGTCTAGTGGCCAATCCAAAGTATACCGAAAATAGTATTTCAACATACTACGATTGGGGACAAACACTAATTCTAATTTTGAATACTACGTAGGACGGATAGTATATTAAAACGAGTGGAAATTCCCATCTCAAACGACATACATACTAGATTTCTTTTTCATTCACACTATGGCAAAACAACCATCGTAAAGTACACATGCCCGTACTTGCTCTTTTTACGTAATTTTTGTGTGTCAAGTTGTTTTCGACTTCGGTGTTGAGGGAAATAGTCTAAACCATCCGACTTGTTTGCTGGTCTTGGTTTTAGGCTGGCCTGGTCACCGAGTTAGGCCAGACTGGTGATTAAGCAGGTAGGCTACCATAAAGCTACCCAGAGAAACGACACACTTGCCGAGATTACCATAAGAAAATGTTCATTTTAAATCTTAAAAAGATCGAGTCAAACTCACCTCTTGTCAAGCAGTTGAATTTACGTAGACGGGTCGACAGTGAAAGGTATGTACGAACATTCATGAGTAAACAAACAACATCACTTTAAACATCGCTCATTTGCGTAAAGAAACAAATAAGTAACGTAACTGTAAACATGAGGACATCTTACTCCAATCAGACATGGCAAAATAAAACATGCTTTGTATAAATAACATTAGTAAATTCATTGAATACACGCTGATGTAAACAATATTTATAACCATAAAACACATTCGTGATATAATTGAGGTGTATCATGTATGTTTGTTAGTATTTATTTTGGCATATTTAGGTCTGTTTTTCCTTTGTCCTGTTGGTTTACAACATTTTCCTTTGCAATTTTTTTAAACGTATCTTTGATAGGTATGTAACTTTTATTATGCACAAGAGGGCGCCATTGGGCTTTGTTAAGGCCATTAGGCATTGAACGCAGAACTGTAAGCAGGTGTTTTCAGATATTCTTTTTAATTACAGCCTGTCCAGTGCTAACATTTATTTATTATTTTTATTTTATCCAGTTGTTAAAGATGTCTCATTCTGAGAGCTCTGAATAGAGTGTATTGGACCATAGCATCATACCATCGGCATCTGTTTTATTCAAAGTAGAAAGATGATTTCAACAAACAAACATTCACAAAAAATGTTATTTTGCCAAATACGCTTCTTTAACCCAGACCAGCAAAATCCTCACTATTATTAAAACTTACGCTTCACCTCCATAAGCCCATTATGCTTTGACTTTGAAAACAAAACCTTTGTGTTGTGAGTTTTTTTGCTGTGGTCAGACAGACAGGTTAAATGCGTTTGGAGCTCTGCTGATATCACAGAAAATGCAATTTGTACCCTTCTCAAGTCAATGACTAGAGGTTAACAGAGCTATCAAAGCTAACGCCGTCTAGGAGGATTGGAATAATGTTTGAAACGTCACACTCATCTCTCAGAGGTACTAAAGAAAATGGAGTTTAAACTGAGCTCACCTTAAAGGAAACAGTCAAACCAACAGTTCACCCTGAAGGGCAACTCTACTTTTGCATTTCCAACCAATTCTAATTTCTGAACGTGATTTATTATTACCATGCATTATTATATTATTAAAGTGCAAGATGAGTCATCAATACATTTGGCCCATTTGCCCTGGACAGAAAAATCACAGATGTTTTGCTCAAGGTCAGAAAGCGCTAAATGATGTCCAACTTCGTCATAACTCAAAACGAATTTTAACGCTCACGCAAGCCACAATCAGCTTTAAGGTCATATACAATGAAAAGCAGGTGATGAATGCGAGGGAAAGTGATTTCCCAAAATGTGATCTTCAGTGCCATTCTGCTGTTGCCAAGGAAACCGCATGTGTGTACGTGTGTGTATAGAGCGTATTTCAACGAAAGGCTTTAAAGTCAAGACTGATCAAGTGTGTCTCACACCCACACACACACGTGCATACGATGAAACAAACCTCACGAGTTCTTAGATCTCAGTGACACACTCGGGTTAAAGCTAAATGGATAGATATTTTTTCTATCGTCTCAATCTGCTGGGGGATTTATTATTTGTAAGCCAGTCCTGATGAAACAGTTTTTCAATTGAATGTGAAAGGCAATATTTTGTGTCTAAGAAGACATTGTTGCTCCCACCTGCGTGATTCTTGAGACCTCGAGTTACTCTGAAATTGACATTTATATATTCATTTATTCCATTTCAATTTAGATGTTTTAATTTTTATCTGTTTTCAATTTTAAAACCGCGTTTTATTTTTCCTTTAGTTTCAATCTAAACGAACGTTCTTTTCGGGCTCAGTAATGCACAAAATGTATTGTGGATGTACAGCGCTTTGAATTAAGCGTGAAAAAAATCCAAAAGGGATTCCAGTTTGTTTTGTTTGGAGGAATAGAAACAGTCCTGCGTGTTAGTTTACGTGTTATATGTCTTAAACCCGCGTGTACTTTTTGACAAGACAAACGTACATGTGCCTATCGATGTCTATGACAAGAGAAATGCAAATACATTAGCGCTTCCAGCCAGACCGATGTTGTCCTTGAGACTTGAGTTTATGGATTGTGTACGTCCTGTGAAACAAATGATGCGATGTAGCAGCGGTAGACAGCTCGGCACAGTTGCAGATTAGATGAACTGACATCAGACAGATCAACAGAAGCCTTTCTGAATGATGGAAAGTGCTCAGGGGAGAGCGAGAGAAACATTATTCTGAATGCAAAACGGAGATAAACAAGTATGCAGGGAAAAAGGAACCATAGAAAAGAGAGATTAATTATTCATTAACACTACAAACCTGGCGCAGACCCAGTCCCTGCGGGGGGGATGTAGTATGGAAATGCTGTGCCGCGCTGTCATGTTTGTTTCATATCACATGCTCTACAAAAACCCAAAGTGCACTATGATCACTAGGATTTGAGCTCTTGAACAATACTCGGAGGACCGCTCGTTCGGAGTGAAGCGTTCTACAGTTTTTACTCCTCCACTTTAGATTAATACCTGGCTTAAATGTATCCAAATGTTTTCATACAGACGCAATATATGGAATCGTCTTCTATACGCTTTATTTATGTTCAGATAAATCCAGAAGGGATCTTTTTTGGCCTGTTTTACATACTAATGATGATACTGGAAACTGTCTGGCAATGTTCGTGAACCGAATTTTCAACAGTGATAACGTCAAATCTGACTTTAACATATCCACTCTTTCGTCTGATGTAAGTAAACTCGCAGCTCTCTATTTACAGTAAATTATGGAGTCATGTTTTTGGATTTAAAACTAAAAGGTGTTTGATTTAGTCTGATTCAATCATTTGTGGACATTATTTGAAGCATCTGTCAGTGTACATACGACATCAACGAATGCAAGACTGGGTGAAAGTTTTTGTATGTATTGCACTTTTATTTGAAGATACAGTAGATTTTTATCATTTATGGTGATAACACTTGAGGGATGTAGTTTTTCAGCGTTTATTAATATTCTTTAAAGTCCCCGTAAACCGGAAGTTGCGATCGTTTTTACTTCCGTATTTGGACGCTTTTCTGAGTGAAATGGAATTTGAATTGAATGGAGAAAATAGTGGGCGTGGCTTTCATCTTTCTCAGCGATTTGATTGGATGTATAAAAACAGTCTTTGGATTTTGAAATTGAATTGGCAGCAGACTGACAGTTGAAGGGGAGGAGTTAACGGATGCTCCGCCCAAGCCGTCTAACATACGTCATTTAAAATAGATTACAGGAAGGAAGTGCATTTTAGATTTTACATGAAGATTATGAGGGCACACGCATTTTAAAAAGAGCATGACCCACATTGGTAAGCTATTTACAATAAACGCTGCAAAATTTCATTAAAAAATATTGTAATTTTTAATTTCACAGGGACTTTAACGTCAATAATGTTGTTCATGTTAGTTTTATTTGTTTGTTCTTGTTAAAGGGACAGTTCACCCAAAAATAAGAATTCTGTCATGAATTACTCACCCTCTGGTTGTTCCAAACCTGTATAAATTTCCATGAAAGATATTTGGAAGAATGTTAGCAGTCCTGGGGCATCATTTACTTGAAATTAAAACTGTAGTTAAAGGTGCCCCAGAACTGTTTGCTTTCCTAAATTCCTCAAAATATCTTCTTTGTTCAACATAACAAAAAATGTTTTTTCTACTATGGTAGTCAATGATGCCCCAGAACTGTCCATTGCTAACATTCTTCCAAATATCTTCCTCTGTGTTCAACCTGGTTTATACAGGTTTGGAACAACTTGAGGGTGAGCAGTTCATGACAGAATTTTCGTTTTGGGGTAAAGTAATGCATTAAATAATGTTAACAAATGCAACCTTACTGTTACAGACTACGATTGTTACTGTACTGTTATTGCACTCCGATGCTCTGCGACTGAAGGTACCTTCCGTTGGCCCAGTTATCTCATTTTGAAATAAAGTAGGCTTTTATGCTCCACCAGTGCATTCTGGGTAACTGTATAAAGTGTCTTCTCTACAGAACACACACACACAAATCATTAGTGGTGCTTTCTGAGAAACATCCTGCTCCATTTGTGTAAGAAATCTGGAAAACATTAGAACACCAAGACGGATAACAGATAGCACCACTTTAGCGTTATGTGAAAATGAACAATGGTTTTACTACAATAGCCTAAAACTAGTTAAACCATGGTTGATGTTTGTAAGGGTTTAACCCAGGCAAGCACCAAAAATCTGGTTATCCACCGAATGTTTGCAGTGCTCCCTATAAATCTCTCTTTTGATCTGTTCTCTTTGGCTTTCCTGTAAAGCCCAAAGCTTCTTGATTTTATCAGCTAGAAATGGTGGATTTTCACAGGAGTCGTTCATGTGTTATTTACAGTCAGTTGGGCAATGAGTCAGACTGAAATTAAGGTGGCAGTCTTGATCTCACCTTACTGGTACCCGCTGTGTCCTCCTGTGTGTTCTATCATCCATCTTTCCCAGCGATATCTTCTCAGTGTGCTATAGTAAATATCTGCAGGGCAAAGTGTATTTTACAGGATTTAGTCAAGTGCTTTATGTGACCCTGGACCACAAAACCAGTTTGTAGCCAATAGTCAACAATACATTGTATGTGTCATGATCGATTTTTCTTTTATGCCAAAAGTCATTAGGATAATAAGTAAAGATCATGTTCCATGAAGATATTTTGTAAATTTCTTACAGTACATATAATCAAAACGTTATTTTTGTGAGTGGATGCAGCAGTACCGTGAACAAAAATGGCTGGAAACACACCTACAGTCTTTGCTCGCTACTGCCCGCTCTTCGAGAATTACCCGCTCAAGTTTGATGCATGTAAAGCTTAGAATTTAGGCTTTTGGGTTCATCTACTCTCCACAAGGTCATTACAGCGGTAAGCCAATAGAGAGCGTTAAAACAAACCTGTTTCTTCTTAGCAACCACCTGCTACAGCGCCTCCGATGGACAACTTTAAAAATGATTTTCTAAATATTTTTTGCACCCTTAGATTCTAGATGTATAAATAGTTGTATCTCGGTCTAATATTAACAAACCATACGTAAATGGAAAGCGTATTTATTCAGCTTTCAGATGATGTATAAATTTAGATTTCAAAAGATTTACCCTTATGACTTGTTTTGTGGTCCAGAGTCACATTTATGTCAAGATGTTATCTAAAAATCTAAACCCGCTTGCGGTTCTACAGTATTTATAGTTTTTTTTCATGTAAACCATTTTTATTAAACATAATACTATCAGGATAACAAGTACAATTGAAAATGTTTACATTTCAGAATTTCGTCATATTTTGTAAAACCCTACTTTTGCTTCAGTGACTGGATGGACGCGAGTCCACAAACCTGATGATGTTCATGTTTTATTTGAGAAAGTTTCTCTATATTATGATTTTTTTGGAAGCAAAGACATCCGATTTAAAGGGATAGTTCACCCAAAAATGAAAATGATGTCATTATTTATGTGTTATTTCATACCTGTATACATTACTTTGTTTTGATGAACACAGAGAAAGATATCTGGAAGAATGTTAGTAATTTTCAGTTCTGGAACATCATTGACTACTATAGTAGAAACAAATAAATGGTAGTCAAAAGTGCCCCAAAACTCTTTGTTTTCCTAAATTCTTCAAAATATCTCATTTTGTGTTCAAAAAATACAATATAGTTTTCTTTCTACTATGGTAGTGAATGATGTCCCAGAACTGAAAATTGCTAACATTCTTCCAAATATCTTTCTTTGTGCTTAACAGAACAAAGAAATTCATACAGGTTTGAAACAATTTGAGGGTGAGTAAATTATGACAGAATTTTCATTTTAGGGTGAACTATCCCTTTAAGAAGTTAACTTATTCTTGTGAATTATTAATTGTTGACGGGAGGATCGGAATCAGTTTATGGGTTTCTTATCAAACCTCACCTTGTATGAACAGTCATGGTTATTGAGCAACAAACCCAGAAGTTTTTCTTATATGCCTCCATTTATGGCTTCTCTCTGCAGTATGAATTCATTGCTTTGTTGTCCTACAACCGCTACAAACCCTGTCTCACAAGCACCATTGATCTTGAACTTACTATGATTAGAGATGCAGAGCGGACTGCCTACACGAAGCACCAAAATTACCTCTGGGTGTGGGAATGAAGAGGAGATGGCAGGTTTCCAGAGAGATGGACGAATTTCACAGCTTGATCCTCTAAATGGAAGAACACATCTGTTTGCCCATTTTCAGGATGCGAACATAAGTCTACATGTCTACAAGATCGATCAGCATATGCACCAAAAATACACACAATTGAAATCTGAAGTCGCAGATGTGCAGGGGATCCATTTGATGGAGAACACACTGTTGACGTTGTTCTGCAGAAGAGGTGCAGGATGCTATTTTGGGTTGAATGGCTGGTCAGCATTGTACACATTAGTGTAGATTTTGCAGATGATTTTCGTACCTTTGTTCTCTTCGCTCGCGTTGGATTTAAATTTACCCAGAACTGAACGTCCTAGTAATTATCCTTCAAATAAGCTGGCAGTAAAGCTCAGTAATTGGTGGCACAACATAAGCCCAGATTTCATTGCCTGGAGCTCTTTTGCGTTTATTTGACAGTCAAAGATACAGCCAGCAAGAAATTCCTCTTCGCATCAGGTCTGTGGAAAAATGACTTTGGGTATGTTGTCCGTGGCAGACGTGATGGCAGCAATGCCATTAATAATGGGGTTCTGTGGGTGGTAGTTAGCAGCCTCTTAGCTGTTGCTCGATGGACCACAATAGTCGGTGAGAACATAATTATAGTTCAGACTGAGGGTTTTATCCCTCGTGAGTTAAAAATTGTGTTCGGCACGACGAGAGAAGGATACCTACATGTTATTATGAGGGCATTGTAAGCCATAACAGACCAACGTGGTGTTTGTGTAAATGGGTGGGTGGACATGATCTAGTTTTAGATTTAGGTTAAAACATGTAGACAAGACCGGGGCTAGTTGTCACATGAGGATATATGCCTTATATCAAAATACAATTGGATAAATTTGCTAGCAAAATAACGATTCCCAGTCTCTCCAATAAATATGCGTAATTTTTTTCAGAACCTAGTTGACATATTTGTATTTTTACAATGATATCGTATAAATGATACGCATAATATGTCATAAACAAAAATATTTAACTGAAAAAGAAAATTGAACTATACAAGGTTTCTTCTAAATTAACCATGGAAACTATCATATTTTGCTTTTATTATAGCTAGAAAAGTCATATAAACACAAATTTACCACTGTCTCACTGCAGTAATCTTGCAATAATGGTCATTTAAATAAAACCGGGTATTATACCACTAAAACACGGATATTTAAGGTTTATTCGAATGAATTCAATAGGCAAAATTCACCATCCAGATTTTTAATCAACTCCATTTGCAAGGTCCATATATAATGCATTAAAAGTGAAAATCCTCACCAGGCTAATAAGTGCGCTGTCTTTATAGTGCGCGTTCGCGGCTATTGTCCGCGGGTAATCACGTGACGCGCGCGTTCTGCATCTCTCGCTTCTTTGAAAGAGGAAACGCGAGGCGTTGAAAGCTCTCCAGCATCTCTGAGGAGAACTGCTCTCGCCTCGTTTTGCGCACAGTTCACAAACAAACATAAAGCATCGTTTTCTTCTTCTCAATTGGCTCTTTCATCACTCTTATTGGGTAACTCATCCTCGTTATACGGTATCTGTTGAAGAGGAGACCGCACCTGTCCCAGCGCATCATCGGAAGATTTTACACAACTGCTGCTGGTAGGAAATAACACCTTTACCTTGCTTTTCATGCTGTTTGAACGAGATCGAGGAAGTTGCAGGGTTTATCGCACATGCGATGTTGAATGAGTCAAATAGGTTGTTAGGCTATATGTTGTGAGTGAGGAGAATAAACGAGTGTGCACGTCGTGTCTATAGTACCAATGAGCAAATGCACTTTAGGAGTGTTACGAAATGATCCCCGTGTTATTTCCTGCAAGCATGCCTGTTATTTTCGATTTTCCAGGTTTTTTTCTGTAACACTTTAATGTCTAATTCATTATTATTATTAACATACACTCAAAATGAGCTACGTATTGTTACAGCATTTATCTTAGTTAACACAAACACAGTCATGTTAGTTCGTTCTGAAATAACTATTGTAAACAGATACATTTGATGTTTAAGATGTTTTAATAAATGCTGTAGAAGTATTGTTAGTTCATGGTCACTGATGTAGTTAACAAATGCAACCTTACTGGAAAGTCTCAGCATTTTTGTATGTTTGTAAAAATAGTCATGGTGGTTTAGTTATGGTCATAGATCATTTTTAGTGCTCAGAGAGGAAGGCTTAACAAGTCTGATGCTTTGACTGTTAGTTCTGCAAAATGTGACCATGAGTCAAGCCCAATTTTTCGTGCACTGCTTTAACTATCATGCGGCTCCAAATCAATGCGATTTTCATTCTCACAAGTGGAGATGATTTTTGTAGACACTTGAAATGTTCCAAGTTGCTGTGGTTTGATGTACATGAATTGTGTCTTGTTGATTTAAAAAAAATTCTCTCGCAGATATTGACCCAAATTTGAGTGGGTTCCTCACTTAGTTTTAAAAAACATGTAATGCAAGGACTACATTATGATTTTATTGTCCAGGTTAGATCTTAAATTCGTTCTATAACACCTGGATTATGGGTTCAATACCCAGGGAACACCCAAACTTGGACAATACCTCGTAAGTCACTTTGGGTAAATGTAAATGTAATGATGTATTTACATGACAAATGTAAACCGTGCGCATTCCCTTCTGTTGTTTAGAAATGTGTCATCTTGAAATACTCTTTATCGCAGATTCATTCATTTAGGAACGTTTGGAGGTACGTGATTTAAGGAGTAAATTATGAGAATATGTTTTGGTAATTTTAGTCATTTCAGCATTTTCCTTTTGCTACAGTACCTGCTCTTATGATACCGTCATGTGTTACTGCATAGAAATACATTTTAAAAAATCAACCCTTTTATAATGAGATGTAAGCTTTTTTACTGACAAAATCTTTTACTTTGCACTTCTTTCACGCCTTTGAACATTCAGGGACAAAGAATGCAAACAAATAATATGGTGCCCCTACTTCCACCCCGTTATCATCTGTGTTCCACCCTTCTTCTGCCCCTGTAGCCTCTCTTATCAGCTCCCCCCATCCGACCTCTCTCTCTCATTATATCTCTCTCTCTCACACACCACCATCCTCTCTCGGTCCTGTTTCTTTCTCTCCTCGTCCTCACGCTCCGTCTCGAACACCCTCAGCTCCGTCCCTGCCTGTGGGTGCCATTATTCAGCGCTCATGTGTTTTAAAGAGATGGACAGCTGTTGAGATGTCACAGAGAGCAGAAGGTCCTGCAGCTATGTTACTGATTGCTGGCTTTTTCTGCGACCTCGCACGTCTAATGGCCCCGCAGCTTTTTCCACTACAGAAAAAGAGCACTATTAGATTAGTCAGTGCGAGCGGGGAGTATTGACTTCCAGCTTCTGGCCCGGGCTAAAAGTTCACTAATGTTGTAGGATTTAGGTTGTAGAAGAGAAACAAATGGATAAGGCCAAAGAAAGACAAAATAAAAGTGAATTGAGTTGAATCCAAAGGGAAGGGTTTCTGCAGGTTAAACTGAATACTGCCTTCACTAACAGCTTTTTGACATGGAGTAAGGCAACATTGTTGTCTGAATAGTTTCTCTCTTTGTGTGATGGAGGAAATGTTATGTGGCAAAAAAAATGTGAATTAGAGGGCTTTTTTGAGCATCATTTAAGCATTTTTTGTGTTCTAACTTCATTATGAACATTTGGGTCAGAATATGGCTTTTGTCACAAGAGCGAGTCATGAAAAAATGTACAAGTTGAGCACTCATGTTGAATGTTGACAGTAAATGCTAAAAAGTTGAATACACCATGAAATAGCTTTTTGTGCAATAACAAGATCTGATCAATATCTGTAAGGTGTTTCTTGCAAATGGATCAGTTTAGGAGCACGGCATTGAAGAAGTTGGCACATTAACAAGGACCGGCATTTTGCTGTGTGAGCTTAAAGCTGATGTAAATTATTGAAAGAGCTGTTTTTAAATGATGCGCAGAGCAAAAACGTTTGTATCTATCATCTACACAAGCATCTTCTGCATTTTGCGGAGTGCTGAGCCGGCTTCATCATCATCAGTTTCTCGTGTGCTTCTGTGATGGAATATCCAGTAACTCTAGTTTATGTAGGACAATGATGCACCAGCTAAAGTGATAGTTCACCCAAAATAACAAATCTGTATGTGGAACACAAAAGAAGATATTTTGAAAAATGTCTCTGTGGTTTTGTGTCCAATGCAAGTCAAAGGTGTGTAGTGTTGTTTGGTTACCAACATTCTTCAAAATATCTTTTTTTGTGTTGTGCAGTCATACAGGCTTGGAATGACATGATTGTGATTTAATTTCCATTGTTAGGTGAAGAATCTTAGAGTCCATACAGTATATATACAATTGCTCACTTATATGAAAAAAAACAGTGTATATAGCCTACACACACACACAGAGAGAGAGAGAGAGAGAGAGAGACGTCTAGGTGTGCTGAATTGAATATTCTGGCCAAAAAAGAGTGCTTGCAGGAACAAATGCACATTTTGTGTTTGGGCTTCCGGCAGTATGTCTTTTCAGCAAGGGCAATCAAGGCCAAGGATGTTGAGTGTACCCTGTGTAAAGAGAGAGAGAGAGAGAGAGAGAGAGAGAGAGAGAGAGAGAGAGAGAGAGAGAGAGAGAGAGAGAGAGAGAGAGAGAGAGAGAGATGACATGTTTCCTACAGGTCCAAACTTAGTCTCTCCTGAACCACTTCTGCAGATCTAGGCTCTTTCAATTCCTTGTTCCTTGTAAAATCCCACCCATTGCTATGCAGAATTTTTAAAGAACCACCTGTGCTCGTAAGGCAGCAAAGAATAATGCTCAAGGTTTTGGAAAGCTTAGTGGAGGTTTTGTGTAAATGTAATGCAGAAAAGTGGCCATGCTGTCATCGTGATATATTGTTTCATGTCTAATGCATGATGAAAACATAAATCACATCAACATCTTCGCATTGTAGGAAAGACGATTCATTGAAATTTCAAAAGCAAATATTACCATTGATAATCACAGGCAATTCCAACCTTTCTAACAATGCCAAATGAGACGTCGATAGAAGTATCAAAGTTCAATCTTTAATTTCTTAATGCATAGTTATAAGTTAGTAATGCGATTTCACTGCATTTTCAATTGATGTTCTTTTGTATTTGCTGACTGTAGTGAGGTACTGAACAATTGCTTTTGTGTCCAGTCTTATGTTCAGGATTTCTGTGAACACATTTCTTTTGTGCTGTGTTCTAGGAAATAAATTAAAAGAGCTTGACACTCGGGTGTTGTTGTAAAATAGTTCTGTTAAAGCACACCGGACAACTCCACTTATCTACATTGTGTATGATGCAGTCTTAATGCGTAAACATCGCGGTCGATAACGCTGACAGGTTCGTGTTTCTGGCAGCGGAAATGAAAAGGAAATAGTCTGGAATTGCTTCAATTAGATCATTAGTTTTCATTCCCACAGAAGTCGTTTTGGAGATTGAGATGTACTAGCTATGCAAAACGTGTTATATGCCACAATTTAATGCATTCATGTAAATACATACATTATTGTATTTTGTGTTTCTTAATGTACGTCTCTTCATGCCAAACAAACCCTACTTGGCATGTGTCAGCTTTGACAATGGCGCATTCATTTTGCATTGTCAACATTTAGTCATCCATTATCAGTGTAAATGACTGAATGTCTGTATCTAGAGATATTTGTCAAATAGTAAGCCAACATCAGCGTGCCGTGTGTAACTTGAAAAGCAGTGCTAAAGGATTCACATGGAAGCAGCTTGGAGCTTGTAGTCTCTGGTTGGCACGCAATGGTTTTGAAGATGAGATGTACTGTAGAGGTTTCTGGAGAGGGCTCATAATAAACTGCAGGTTGACCTCGGATGAATGAGGTGAAGTGGGTGTTTAAAATGATTTATCAGACAAAGCAGAGGTGATAAATAGAGCCCAGATCACTTGTACAGATGTCGAGTTGAATTACATTACCTGAGAGAACTGTTTCTGGTGCTTAAAGATACTGTACATTGTGCTTTACATTTGCATTCATGCATTTTGACGGATCGCTGCTGTCCTTCTGAAACCTCCTTTCTCCATATTTCTTGATTACATTTGAATTAAAATGTAATTAATTAACAACATTGCCATAAATCATTATTATTAGTCATCCTTTATGTTTGTCACAGGGTTTTGCAAATATCTAACTAATAAACGGTATTCAAAAGTGCTCGTCAACTTTGACAACACAGTATTTAATCGTTTAAAAAGTACATTTGGACATACAAGGTTTCAGAAGGACAGCGACGAGATGCTTTTATCCAAAGCTTACAGTGCATTTAGGGTATGCAATGCTTTTATAAGTATGTATGTTCTTTAAATTTAGTTTTCTGAACAGGAGTGCTTTATCCCCTTGTTGGATGATATATATTTTTCCAATAATTTGATTAGTGAACGAAAAAGTACATAAAGTTACTACAAAATAATACAATAAATGACTGTGCCCTTGTACTTAATGCTTTTAAAACGAGGCATTTTATTATCAAGAACGGAACAGAAATTTCAATATTTACTCCTTGTTTAAAAAATTGCTGCTGGAATTAATTCATATGCCTTTGTGTGTGTGTGTGTGTGTGTGTGAGAGAGCGAGAGAGAGAGGGTGCTGAATATATAATTATAATTATAGGACTAATCTCCAGAAAAAAAGATTTCATGGTTATTTCTCTCTCTCTGTCTCGCTCGCTCGCTCTCTGTCTGTCTCTCTCTCTGTCTGTCTCTCTCTCTCTCTGTCGCTCTCTCTCCCTCTCTCTCTCTCTCTCTCTGTCTGTCTCTCTCTCTCTCTCTGTCTGTCTCTCTCTCTCGCTCTCTCTGTCTGTCTCTTTGTCTGTCTCTCTCTCTCTCTGTCTCTCTGTCTGTCTGTCTGTCTCTCTCTCTCTCTCTCAGTCTGTCTGTCTCTCTGTCTGTCTGTCTCTCTCTCTCTCTCTCTCCCTCTCTCTCTCTCTCTCTCTCTCTCTCTCTCTCTCTCTCTCTCTCTCTCTCTCTCTCTCTCTCTCTCTCTCTCTCTCTCTCTCTCTCTCTCTCTCTCTCTCTCTCCTCTCTCTTCTCCTCTGTCCTTCCTTTTTCCTCTTCTGGTTGCTCCCTTCTTCTTTCGCCGCCTTCTTTTCTCTGTTGTCGCTTCCCTTTCCTCCGCTTTCTGTCTGTTCTTCGTCCTTTTTCGCTTTCTTTCGCGCTCTCCTCTCTCTGTCGTCTCTCTTCTCTCTCTGTCTGTCTGTCTGTCTTTCCTCTCTCTCTCTCTCTCTCTTCTTCTGTCTGTCTGTCTCCTCTCGTCTACCTCTCTCTCTCTCGTCTTCTCTCGTCTCTGTCTGTCTCTCTGCCCTCTCTCTGTCTTCTGTCCTCTCTCGTCTCTTGTCTCTCTGTCTGTCTTCTCTCTATCGTCTGTCTGCTCTTGTCTGTCTGTCTCTCTCTCGTCGTCTGTCTCTAGATCTGTCTGTCGTCGTCTCTCTCTCTCTCTCTCTCTTCTTCGTCTGTCTCTCTCTCTCTCTCTCGTCTGTCTGTCTCTCTCTTGTCCGTCTTCGTCTCTCTCTCTCTTCTGTCTGTCTTGCTCTGTCTGTCTTCGTCTCTCTCTTCTCTGTCTGTCTCTTCTCTTCTGTCTGTCGTCTGCTTTCTCTCTCTCGTCTCTCTCTCTCTCTCTCTCTCTCTCTCTCTCTCTCTCTCTCTCTCTCTCTCTCTCTCTCTCTCTCTCTCTCTCTCTCTCTCTCTCTCTCTCTCTCTCTCTCTCTCTCTCTCTCTCTCTCTCTCTCTCTCTCTCTCTCTCTCTCTCTCTCTCCCTCTCTCTCTCTCTCTCTCTCTCTCTCTCTCTCTCTCTCTCTCTCTCTCTCTCTCTCTCTCTCTCTCTCTCTCTCTCTCTCTCTCTCTCTCTCTCTCTCTCTCTCTCTCTCTCTCTCTCTCTCTCTCTCTGTCTCTCTCTCTCTCTCTCTCTCTCTCTCTCTCTCTCTCTCTCTCTCTCTCTCTCTCTCTCTCTCTCTGTCTCTCTCGTCTCTCTCTCTCTCTCTCTCTCTCTCTCTCTCTCTCTCTCTCTCTCTCTCTCTCTCTCTCTCTCTCTCTCTCTCTCTCTCTCTCTCTCTCTCTCTCTCTCTCTCTCTCTCTCTCTCTCTCTCTCTCTCTCTCTCTCTCTCTCTCTCTCTCTCTCTCTCTCTCTCTCTCTCTCTCTCTCTGTCTCTCTCTCTCTTCTCTCTCTCATCTTTCTCTCTCTCTCTCTCTCTCTGTCTCTCTCTCACTTTCTCTCTCTCTCTCTCTCTCTCTCTCTCTCTCTATCTCTCTCTCTCTGCTGCTTTAGCGGAACACAGGAATGGCTGTAAAATAAGTCTATTAGTCATTGTGGAGGGTTCAGTGGGGACACTTGTGGGGAATGATTTCTCAGTGCTCAACATTTAAACACCGGCCTCGGGCAGGGCATTTTTAAGGGGGTTGGATGTAAGAGTTTAGCCGAAGAGACAGAGGTTCACAATCACAAGGTACCCCATTTTTTCTTTCAGTTTCTTATTTTCTTTTTATATCAAGCATAACATAGACATTCTGTAACATTTTGTTCATGTGTTTGTATGCGCTTTATAAGGTTCAAACCTTTTCCTTAAATCTTGTTAAAAGTGCATTGGTTGATTGACAGGTCATAGTATTCTGATCTCTGCCTTGAACGCTGCTTTCTGTCTCACGGTGTGTGCAGAACGCCGACAGCAGCTGTGTCTGCAGACACCGATGTGTTTGTGGAAAGAATCCGAAGACGGCAGATGTTTTGCATGCAGGGCTGTATTGCATTGTGGAGACGGTCGATTTACTCATGAATGTTTAAGGAGACGCCACTAGCACCAAATGAAATGAAATTGAAAGTTGAAGTCTTTAAAGGTTTACGTATTAACATTTAAAATTTTATCAAGCAGTGTCTAGCCATTTTGCTTAGTCATTTATAAAAGCTTATGTTGAGGTTTATCATTTTTTTACTCCCAAAAGTAGAGTCTTGCTGATTCAGAATGCATTGCATCTATGTATATTCAGGAGAATGTGGATGACCCAATGATGATGTACATGTCTGTGACTAACAATGTGAGCGTGATTCTTTGTGATCGGCTATGGTTTTTGTCTCTGTAGTGGTGTTGTAACAGCTTTGTTGCAGATTTTTGTGCCGCGTGTGGGTGTGTTTGGATGTGCTTATTTCACTGTCCGCTGGTGCGGAAAAAAAGCAAATGCATGCAAAAAAGGGTGGAGAATCATTGTTTGAAGGGGACAACTACATGTTTTTTGGTCTGAGATTGGATTTTTGAAACATTGTGAAATGCAATGCATAAAAACAGACACTATGGGGCGGTTTCCCAGATTATTTTAAGACAGGACTAGGCCTTAGTTAAATTAGGAAAATTAAGTTGTTTAAAAAACATACTTTACAAAAAAAAATTACTGTGTGCATCTTGAGAGAAAACAATCACAGTGATATATTTTAAGATAGTGCAAGTTGTTTTCGATCAAGGCATCTCTCACATTTAAGTTAGTCTGAGACTAGGCTTAAACCCTGTCTGGGAAACCGCCCCTATATGTATAAAGAATAAATATGAATATATACACAAACGTGCAGTCGAGTAAAGCTGTTTATGACAGACGGATCTCTCGAGGTCAGATTGAGAGATGTGTAGTCTTCACTTCCTAGCATGCACTGCTGCGGCTTTTTCTTGTACAGCAGCGCACACTTTATTTACTTTAAACGGATGTGATAGGTTTATCTTGTACAGCTAGTACAGACACTTTGTGGCGTCATTTGTATGTCGAATTAGCGGCTAACAGCTTATGGTCAGTTGGGGTGGCAACTGAAAGCTCATTTTCAGGGTGGCAGTAGCCACCCGGTGCCACCCCTGTGGACACGCCACTGTGGATGTATGAAGCACAGTCCTGTACCTTTGTCTTTTTGATTCAAAGACTTATGGATTCAAATCCATATAATAACATCGAAAGCCATACTTTTTGCGCTATCATGTGTAGCTCAGTTTCAGTGTTTGGTAAATTACTCTGAAAAAGTAATTAATTACTAGTTACTAATTACATATTCAATAGTGTAATTCGATTACTGTACAAATTACTCTCTCCAAAAAGTATTTAATTACTTATTACTAATTACTTTCTATATCCTACATCAACCTGCTAAATGACTAAATGTAAACCTTGGTTAGAATTGATTCAAGGATAGACATGAAACGGCTCTTTTAGTTCATTCAAATAAATAATATAAAACAACATAAAGTAGTATTATTAACAGACCAAAGTATTACAAATGTGAGAATTATACATTAAAACACGGATTTTTAAGTCAGACTTTGAATTTTGATGTCATGAGGCGTGTGCCATATGTGCATTCACCTGGAAACATACAGGCCTTTAGGGTCATCATGAGTCATGGCCAGGACAAACGCATTCACCCATTTTCTTCCATGCGTGTCAATCACGCATCTCACATCTTCACCAAGTACAAGAATGTAATTTGGACTGTCAGTGACAAATTCATGTTCAGTCTCCAATCAGAAGCAATCAGATCCGGCCCGCAAGATCAGGAATTACAGAGCGCACGTCGCTTTCAGCCCAGATTGTTTTTCGATTTGCATAATTTCTCGAATCGGCCACTAAAACAATGCAGACGGCGCATGCAAATAATGCCATCAACGGGTGCAATTTCCCCTTTAGATTGCCATTACAATTATTATTACCAGCGATGTTGAGGCCGCCATTGAACTGATAATTGTGCCAGCATTGGTGTACGGTTTTACCTTTTATACGACGCATCTTTTATTTTGTTTTTTAATATAAATTATGCTGTTTACTAAAATTACGTTTAATGGAATACATAAATGTCTGTGATTTTATACACATTTGATTGCAGGAGTTTTAAGATGTCAAGAGATTTTGGATGGGTGAATTGCATTTCTGCTTTAATGCGGCATTGCTGAGTCACTTCTCATTTTGCCAAACAGCTTTTTTTGACTGTATTTATTTTCGTCACCCTATTAGAGATAAGAAATTTCCATAACAGCCTATAACTTCCTCCAAACAAGTTTCGATTCTGGTTTGAATAAATGATAAAAGTGTGTATAACTGTTCTTAAAGAGTCAGTTCTTGCAAAATATGTGAAACCCAAATTAGGCCTGTGCTTTTCAATACAACCGAATTGTTTGGTTACCAACATTCTTCAAAATATCTTCTTTTGTGTTTTGCAAAAGAAAGAAAGTCATAAAGGTTTGGAATGACATGAAGATGAATAAATGATGACAGAATTGTTATTTTTGGGTGAACTATCCCTTTAACCTGTGTCAGGGTCTGTAAGCGTCAGTATTTAGAGTCCTGTTCCACTGAGTTAGTTCAGATTAGATCATTACTTCTGATTTGGTTGATAGGAGGAAGGCTGGCCCGCTTTACCCCGGTCTCCTCCATCCCCGCAGTTCCCTCAGACTCGATTTGAAAGACGTATCGCTGACATATTCTCAATCGACAGTCACCGTGATGAAATGATGAAAGGAAAGCGATAAACAGGGAACAGATCAGAATCGATGACACGATGCTTCAGACGGGTGCGTGCGAGGCTGACTGGAAGAAAGGTTTCAGATGAGGGCGAGCCAATGACAAGGATGCTCCAGGAAAAGAATGCATGCGTCAACCTCGAATATTTTTGTGAGGAACGGTTGTGTAATTTTAGTCGGATCTCACAATGTTTTTCAGTCTCTTGGAAAGGGTGCATCACTCCCACACTTGGTTTTCTGAATCTGAATTGTTATATTTTTTCGGAGAAATGGTTTGCTGTCTGTGGAAAAGCGTCCTGTTCTGTTGGTGAAGTTTTGTGGGTGGTTTCTGAGACGTTTTTTGAGAAGTTTCTGTACCAAAATTTGGCTTTTGGGTGAAACCTGTAAGTTTGATCACAAAAAGAAATGGCACAGCTCGCCTCAACAAATCGCATAGTTTAAGGTATCATTTAGGAGCAAAGAGTGCAGAATGAAGCAGTGTCTGAGCTGTGATGTAAAAGAGATGTTTATTAAAATTAGTTTTAGAACAAATGTCTTTGAGATCAGACAGTGTGCTCGAAAGATCATGCTTTGTATAAAGCGTGAGACGGATTGTGATTCAGAATCTCAAAACCATGGTGAACACACACAGCCACTCATTTATTTACAGATAAGCAGTCTCACATCAGGGTGTCTCGTGAGTGTAATGTCAAGTAGATAAGTGAGATTATTTGGCAGTTCCCCAGAGTGTAGAAACCGATGCCAAGCAATTCTCTTAATTGTGACCCAATGGTGTTTAGTCGTCATGCTCTGTTGTTGAAAACATCATTTGTTGTCCTGTGTATCTTATTGTTTCCTTCTGTTTATGTGACATTCATTTGAACCTTTCCTTACACTGCAAAGTGTTATTTTCCAACACAATCATTTAAACATCCTTAAAGCAATATATGGCTTTCCTTCTGAAACCTCGGCTGTCCTGTTTTTCAGGAAATGGAAAAAACACTGTACTTTTTTAAATGATGGATTAAGTGGACGAGCACTTGGTTAGATATTTGCAAAACCAAGTGACAAACATAAAGAGTTATAAGACTAATAATAATGATGTATGGCAAAAAAAAGAAACATCATGAAATATGGAGATACAAGGTTTCAGAAGGACAGTAGCGATATATTTTCTTAAGGATCAAATATGAGACGGTCTTTTATGTCTTGCTTTCAGAGAGAGGTCACAAATTTTGGTCATGCTTTGGCTTAAAACAATGAAAATGTGTGAATTATTTTCCTTACTCCCACTGGCAAACAGCTTTTTCTTATTTGAACACAAAATACAGTACGTCACAAAGTTCTGTTAGGTACTCTTTGAAACCAAGACGTTAATGCTGTCATTCTGCTTGTCAAGTGAAAACAAGAAGAAAAGCATTTTCTTTGCAGTGATTGTGCTTTTTATGTTCAGTTTCGTTCGTTTTTTACACTTTATATGTTTTGTGGCTTTATAACCTTCTCAAACATCCCCCCACCTCCTTTGGTTAGACAGAGATAGTCCCGCCCCAAACTCACGCCATTGGTTCAGTTAGTGTTGGGCGAACTGCTTTACGTTTTTTAAGGAAAAAATCCACCTACAGTTGCATCTACGACATTTAAAATCTTCATTACCTTCAAATCCTTTTAAATGCATGTTTCTAATAATAATCTTTTATTGTCTCTCTTAGTCAAGTGGCAGAAGAAACGCAGCATTATACAGTACACTCTTAAAAGTGTTTAAAAGGTTCTTCACAGTTTTGGTTCCACAAAGAAGCATTCAGTCAAAGGTTCTTTAAAGAACCATCTCTTTCTTACTTTTTTATAAGCGGAAGAACCTTTTTTCGCCACAAAGAACCTTTTGTAAGGTTCTTCAGATGTTAAAGGTTCTTTATGGAGCCAGAAGGTTCTTCCATGGCATCGAAGAACCTTTTGAAGCAGCTGTGAATGTATTGAACATTTAGTTTAGGCTTCTGGTAAGCAGTGTGAATAATTTATGTGTTGTACGCTTTCCTCTGTGCCAGTGTGTTCAGTCAGGGAAACAATATTTGTTTTGATTGTTTTAATTTTGTCATTAATTTTAAATTGCATGTTGTCATTTGTTTTCCTAGGCCAAACAAAGCTAATAGTGCAAGCAAAGGACTTTTGCCGTCATAATGTTCGCACTTTAGTTAGGCCTTTAACGTGAACTTCATATACAAACACAGACGTGTTTAGATTAAGGAAAGCAGTGTCAACAGTGCCTCGCAATATTACAGAATCACCACACGTATAAAAGAAAGAACTGAAGACATTTCATGTCTTATTTGTTTCCTCTAGAAGGCAATGAAATGAAATGACGTACCCCGGCAAACAGTTTTGATAGCACCGCAGAGCCACAGTGTTTGCCTTTTAGAAATCCCAAATAAATCCCTAAGAGTTATTTCTGTATGTTAAGCTGTGATAGGCGAACATCTGGACACTTAAAGAAGCATTAAACCTTCAGAGAAACAGTTTATAATCGAATTCCTCCAGTAGGAAATGCATTGCACGGCGTCTGCAGAGATATTGACACAGTTCCATTTAAGAGCCGGAGTGGATGACTTGAGCGCTGACTGAAAGACTGCGGAAGTAACCGGAGCAGACTCTGAATGCATCTGCGTTCACTATAGTGCTGTCCGCGGAGAGCTTTTATTACAGGAACACACACCTCACATCCAGGAAGAGTTGTTTTTATTAAATCATTAATCATTTTAATGGAGGCTGTGAAGTGCTTGTGGCGTGTTGCTCAAGTGTTTGGTGTGATGTGTGAAGTGAATCTTTAAATGGACACACACTTGTGAAGGATGTGATGCAGACGTTATCATTTGTCTAAGGTGCTCGTGCAATGCTGCGTGTGCAGTTGTCTGTAGACTAACTACAAAAATGAAAATTCTGTCATCGTTTACTCACCTATCATCGTGTTATTTCAAACCTTTATGTCTTTCTTGCTTCCGCAGAACAAGAAGATATTTTGAAGAAAGTTGGTAACCGAACAGCGCTGGACCCCATTCACTTCTATTGTATGGACACAAAACCAATGCAAGTGAATGGGGGCCGGTTAACGACATTCTTCAAAATATCTTCTTATTTATCATTTGAGCATTAGCTTTTTTAAAACTGGATTTAATAGTTTTGATGGCATATTTCAACACATTGTTGGCTGGAGATTTATTGAGATTTTTTGTCAATTATTTTTCTTAAAAAGTGTACATTTTAAAATCATATAGTTGATATTAGTTTTTGGCCATGACATAAAATAAATACAATCTTTACGTTTTTTTCTTTTTTAATAAAATCTGTTATTGCAAGTAAATAAAAAACCTTCTAATTACTTTACCTTGATTCGCAATCCCATGGTTATTATTATAATTTATAATCTTTAATGTTATGTGCTGTCTGGCAACATTTTGTGGGAAATGTAGACGGCGATAGATAAGCAAAAGTTATCGATTTCTACTTACTAGTTAAAGAGAGAGATTTACAATATACTGGATATCGCTGCTGTCCTTCTGAAACCTTGTATCTCTATATTTTTCTCAAATTTATAACAAAAATGTCAGAAATGTGCTCTAATAATGTTATTAAATTAATATGCATTGCAGTATTAATGGTGTACGTTAAATCTGCCCAATACATACATTTAAACACTTGACATTTTGCTTTGATATTTGCTGACATTTTGATACCGTACATGTCTGCATTACATTCTATCCTTTGTCTTCAGGTATGTTTAAAAACACTGTAGAGCTCTCTTGACCTTTAATTTCTCCTCACTTCTCGCTCTCTACCCCCTGTCAATCGACGACCCCCCACAGTTCATAAGCAATCTTCCATTAGACTGTAATTAGACATGAGAACAGTAGGAGGGAGGTAAACACAAAAACATCTTTTAATAGAGATGGTAGCGTCTCAAGGGAAAACCCAGATTATAGTCAGTATTATCTTAAGTACCTCGTGTTCATTCAGGAAGAATTCTGCAAATTCACTTCCTAAATGTGTGAACACAACCAATTAACAGTGCACGATGTTTTCTCAGACATGCAAGAGAAGTCATTAACCGTAATATGGCACATTGCTTCCGTGGTTTATTATCTCATTCATATCGTAAAGTGACATACAGGATTGAATGTTAATGGTGTCCAAGGTCTCATCGCTAATGCTTCTGTGTTAATTAAACAAACACATACTGTACGCATATTGCCATCTAATGGAGTTACCGTGGTTACCGTTATCAATAATAGTAGACATCAGCCGCACAGATGTACGTATGAATTCACTTTTGAGTTGTTTTCAAGCAAACGTCTCTGAGTTTGGGAGCCGTATGAATATACATCACAGGCGCTGCCTTTCCCTCCGTGGACCAGCCTACTAATTTAGCACTCTTAATGCATAATTGATATTCATGAGGTCTGTTCGTGATGCTTACCCCTCTACTGAGGCTGTCAGGAGATATTATTCCCCTCGGCTGAGACCAACAGACTGATGGGAGTCCCAGTGGGTTTTAAAATGAGTTTTAACGTCAAGACAATCTCAAAACAACAGTCAAAATTCATGTAATCCCTCTTGTTGGACATTCTCTTTTGCATACAATAAAAATGAATCGTGACTCAAGAATGATGACTTTTTAGCTATTGAGTAAGTTACATGAGATGCTTTATTTGATGTATTTTCATTCTCAGTGAACCGTTCCTTTAATATTATAAGGCGGATGACAGTGGTAACAGAAAATTGGTGCTTTTTAGTTTCTCCATCACTCGAGACAAATATCCCGGCGTGTGTCCACACGGAGACTGAAACTGCAAAACACATCTCTTCCGTCAACACCTGACTGATCGGTTCTGACTTCTATCTCTTTTCTACTCTTAAAAAAAACCCCACCTTAGCTCTGTATACTGTGATAGGCTATATGAAACCACTTTTCTTTTACTGCGCTTATGCTTTTTGTTGTCCTTATGTTGTTCCAATTGCTTCCATTGTTTCCCTCATCTGTAAGTCGCTTTGGATAAAAGCGTCTGCTAAATGACTGAATGTAAATGTAAATGTAATACAACTATGGTGAGCTTTTAGTTGTAGCTGGAGGGTAAACAATGTAAAATGTTAGTGTCCATGCTCATTTCACATGGACTTAAAACTTTAATTGTGAATTTGTCTTAAATTATTTAATAAATGTTTTTTAATTGAATATATTGTTCTTTAATGTCATCCACCGGTGTTTTGTGACTCTTTTTATAAGTATCGATTTAGGCACCATTTAAGCACCGGTATACCATTTTAAATGTATTGATTTGTCACCGATATCGAAAGAAACCCAAACGATTCCCTACCCTACGTATCATTAGGATATTTTGCAATGTTCCCCTATTTTCATTTTTGTAATACAAAAAATGTCTTTTATTTACTATAATAGAATAATGATGATAAAACTGTTATATTTTCCAGACAAATCAGCCTAAAATGATCATTTTATTATGTACTGCACAATTTTAATAGCATATTAATTTTCTTATAATTAGATTTTTTATATTGTTTAGTGGGAAAAATTGCTCGATTGTCATTTAAGACAATGTGGTCATAATAGCCTTAAAAATAGTCTTTGTTTTTTTTCTTCAAATATATACATTTCATTTTACTGCAAAATTTGTATTTAAAAAGTATACATGTGTATAAATATATATATAATTTTTGAAAATGTATTATTTAATTGTTTTTGTCACAGCTGACTCTTAAATTCTATTGGCACAGGTTTTGTCCTGAGCATCCTCGCTGAAGGAATATAGAATATAAGCACATTTTTGATCTTCTCTCTTATTTCTCTGATGACCCAGCCAGCCCTGTTCACTTTGAGAACTTTTTACTTCATGGAGCTCAATAACAGGTTGTGGTAGCACATGTTTATCTCTTCTTTTTTCTTAGCTATTGTAATAAATCAGAACACCTGTTTCTATATGTAATGCATGTGGTTTCTAGGATGCTTAGTGACATGGTGACATCATGAAAATCTTCACGGGATGCATAAAATATTGTTACTTACCAATTTTGATGATAGTCTCGTGCAGATATGATTTAGGTCCTGCTTATAAATCTGTGAGATTTTTTCACTTTGATGCCAGCACGAGTCGTGTGTTTGTGTACAATTACTTTTACATGAATTCATTTAACAGTCATGTTGTGTTTGGATATACAGTAACACTTCATGTGTTAATTACCACGTATCTGTTTGTAATTTAATTTAAGAAGGAAGTTTGAATTTCTAGGCATGGTATTGTTAGAACGTGTCATACTCATGCCAGCTTTCATGCATCACCTTTATTTGTTTGTGTAGATAGAAACATATATTTTTAGGATACGTCAATGTTGATGTCAGTGTTTGTATAAAAACACAATATTGTAGGCATTTTGTCATGCTGTAAGGCGAATGTTAATTGTTTTGACAGTGCTGAGCTTAGAGAAATATGTTGAGGCGAAGGGGAATGTGCCAATTTAATTAAAATTTCAACTCATGAATTGAAAGGCGGACGGTTTTTACATTCTGGGTTTTGCACACACACAAACAGACTTACTTTTTTCCTCTGTAGAACACAAAAGAATATATTTTGAAGAATGTCGATAACCGAACAACGGCGGTACCCATTCACTTCTATTGTATAGACACAAAACCAATGTTATCAACATTCTTCTACATTTTTTCCTTTGTGTTCTGCAGAAGAAAGTAAGTCAGACAGGTTTGAAATGACACGAGGGTGAGTAAATGACGACAGATTTTTCATTGTTAAGTGAAGTTTCCCTTTAAGAGTTCCTGGTTTGAATAAGAACGCGTATCTATTTCAGCTGAAATGCCCCTCTAATAAAGTCTGTTTGGGCCGGTCTTATTACTATCATCCCAGTACAAATAGCCAGAAGGAGACAGATGCCTGGCCATCTGAACGGAGTTTTAAAATTCAGACCCGCAAGTCAATTTCGGCCCATTTGGAGAGCATCTGATGAGATTAATGGAAACGTTACCCATATGCCATTGTATTAGAACAGAATGACACTTTTTTTATTCGCTTAAAGTATGAAGGACCTCATAGCTGAACTTTGACCTGGTTGTAGAGATAATATATGTTTATGGACGGGAGAGATTCATTTTTGCCACAACAGCGCTTTCATTACTGTGGCTTTCATTTGATGACACGGTGGCCGTGCCAAGACAATAATGACAAAATGTTTGTTGTCTCTCTATTACACTAGCTTTATACTCATGAGAACGAAAAATCACAGATGAGATCTCTTTAATATCTCAATTTCTAGACACCAATGAGATTAAACGGAGAACAAGTGGAACTTTTTGTTTAAGTCTCCTTATTTCTCCTGAAAAAAGAGGCAGAAATCTCACAAATGTCTCTGTCATTAGAGTTTCAGAAGAGATGTCAACAATGTCTCAAACTGAGCTCAGATTTGTCAAGTCTGCAATCAAAAGTCAACATTATTGAAGATCTCAAACATTTGTCATCAAATGTACGCATATCTAGATGATTTAATTCCATTGATTTGAACAATTAGAATTGGAGGAAGGTGTAAAGATAAAGATTCACAGCTCAACTATTCATTTGAGTCTTTATTTATGTGTTTTCTATGGCGGTCATTAGGTGGTACTTGGAACAACTCATTTTAATAAAGGTGGTACTTGATCTGAAAAGTTGACTTGACTTTAACATCTGAACACCTTTCTGTTTCACATAAGGTTCTTTGTGGCGAAAAAAGGTTCTTTAGATCAGTGGTTCTCAAACTTTTTCGTTGTAAGGCCCCCTTTGTGTTAAGTGCATCGCTTTGCGGCCCCCCATATAAAGACGTATAATCTTAAACTTAGAATTTTAATTAAACCAAAAACATTCAGTTATACAATGCTGGAACCTTAATTCTTTTGGTTGGTGGTGTCATTTTTCTGATGTTTGATTGCATAAAATCTATGATAAATTTCTATATTTCATAAAATGCCACAAAATCAGTGGCCCCCCTGGATCCATCTCGGGGCCCCCCTAGGGGGCCACGGCCCCCAGTTTGAGAACCACTGCTTTAAAGAGATGGTTCTTTAAAGAACCTTTGACTGAATGGTTCTTGGTGTAACCTCAAATGGTTCTTCTATGGCATCACTGTGAAGAACCTTTCAAGCACCTTTATTTTTAAGAGAGTAGGTATCTCTCTCTCTTATGAATGCATTTATGCATATACTGTAGGTCTGGTTAGGTCACATGAAAACGCTCTGAAATCGCAGTGATTTGTTTTCCCATTTGGCTGAGGAGGGCTGTTGCGTAGAGACAAACCAAAAATAATCCACTGCACTGCACATGCACAAAATCTCTCACAATGAGGCATATACAGTATATATATATATATATATAATGTATATGTGGTTATCGCTCTTCACCTCTCTCTCACACACAAACTGCTCAGACAGCCAGCAGTGCTCTCTCATGTGGAGGTCAAACGCACAGTTGGGGGAAGAGACACAGTCGCTGTTATTGTGGAGGTAGGGATGGGTCAGTCTGTGCAGTAAAACATTAAACGCAGCTGCAGGCTTTGAAGATCTAACGTCGAGCACGCTGAGGAGATCATCCACGAGTGCGTCATTTTTACGTTTTTAAAAGAATGCTTGAAACTAGGGCTGCACGATCGTGGGTAAAATGATAATCACGGTTATTTTGCTCAACAATTTAATCACGATTAGTTCAGAACATTTGTTTATAATTTAACTTCGGCGTGTTTATTGGGCCTATACTTTACAGCCAATGAATATGCTATCATCTGCTGCCATTGAACTTCTTCAACACCGTATTTCAAAGAACGCAATCAATCATCTAAACACTCCACGGCAAAAAATTACATTTTGTGACCTTCGGAATGAAACCTTGCAACTCCATTTTTGATTCTTGTTCTTTTATAAATCATTACTATTGGTCACCCTTCATGTTTGTCTGTGGGATTTACAAAAAAGTATTAAAATAGTAGAAATGCAGTGAAAAAATGTTGTGTTTTTTTATCTCTTGTAAAATGGCGGTTTAAAAGATACAAGCTTTGCGATGATTTTCTGATCTAAAAGGGAGTTTTGTGGTTGCTTTTAAAACATTAAATTACGATTTATCGTGCAGCCCAACTTGAAACCCATTGCCATACCTCTAGTATGTTGCCAGGGTGTTGCCAGGTGGTTGCTAAGGTGTTCTTCAAGGTTTCTAGGGTGTGCTGGGTGGTAGCCTGCAAGACAATAGAGCAAATGCCGAAAATTCCCATTATACCCTGCTCATTTATATATACAGTATAGGTGTATAGCAACACTTAAAGGCGGGGTGTCCGATTTCTCATAGCCGTTGTTGATGTTCAAATCACCAAAACAAACACACCCCTACCCCCATGTTTCGCTTTCGTCAGCGCTCAGCTAATGTCCATCCTGTGCACTGTGCACATTACTGCTGATTGGCTACAAGGTTGTTTTGGTACTCGGCCCGACTCGGTTGTCTAATGCGTAATTCGGAAATCGGTTACCCCGCCTTTAAGATAGCAGCTGTAAATGGATGTGTTGCTGTGGAGAACACATGCTATCTTTGTTCACCGGTAAATAGAAAAGAAAGAAGCCTGATGGTATATGTGACCTTGTTTGTGTGCTCTGTTTCTCATCGTCCAAAGTGCTGAAAGCCATCGACACATCTCACAGCTGAGACGTGTTGCCAGGTAACTACACCTGACATTGAGCTTAAAGATCCCTCGTTCAGAAACTTTTGTCATCAACTCTAACCAGACGTCTTTTACCTTTTAAGTATCATAGATATAAGAACTTTGTTTTGTCATTATAGATCCTTTGCGATCTATAATCAAGTAAGATCCTTTGTTGTATAGTATATTATAAATGTTTATGTCAGTTGGAAAAATGGCAGTAAATGAATATGTCACTTGAACTGAAAATGAACTCATTTACAGTCATCACACTTGAGCATTCTGCTGGATATTTAGATCATATATGGATTGTTTATTGTGCATCTGTAGGAATAACTTTTGTTGCCTGGACATGAGCCTTGTGAACGCTCTGGTAAGCGAATGATTAAACGATGACCATATTTTTATTTCTAGGGAGTAAAAGTAACCTATTTAACTTAAAAAGCGATGCTGAAGCATGTTTCCTTTCAGAGAAGTAATATTGTAGAACGTGATATCAAAAATCGCTTACTTCCATACTATATGTATGCAAGAGCAAAAAGCAGTATAAGAAATCCCCAGGTGTTTTTTGTAGAATTGTGACGTAATAAGGGAATGTATTGTAGTAGCACACTGTGTCCTATAGAGGGCAGTGTTGATTTAAACCCCTCACTGCCAATGTCCTGGACAAACCACAGCTACAGATTGTAGTTATATACACCGATAAATGGGGCTCTCTATTAATGGTGATGTGATTAGTCACCTTGATATAAAGCCTAATGTATTTTTTGTCTCAGACAGTTATACCCAATGACATGACATTTCATAGTGATTACAGCAGACATTAAACAGTGGGACATTGCCCAACTACCCCTGATAAAAGAATCTCTTTTATTGAATTGACTTTGAACATCCCGCCGGGTGGGTTTCTTTCATTGTGGATGTGGTTTAAGTAAATCTGCCACTGTTGGTGATAAATGTATGTTTTAAATACATGTTTTGCCGAAGGTTCTGAACTTTATTCATGACTACATTTACAATATAGCACAGTCTCCGATGCCATATTGGTAAATGATTTTATTTCTGTTTAAAAGATGGTACAGCGTTGAGTTAGCAGTGGAAAGATCTTGAGTTCGATTCCCAGAGATAATACATAATGATTAAAAATATTGTATACCTTGAAAACACAGTATGGGGCCATTCAGACAGAACGCATTTTTCCATTTCAATGCGCAACTTTCCCATTGTTTTTCTATGTAAACACGCGTTTGACTTTTGAAGCGCCTCGCACACGAGCGCCGCGTTTTTAAGACGGCATGTCAAGTTGAAAAAAATTCAACTTTTACATGCAGCGCTGCTCATCAATGTCAGTTCCAAAAGCAGTGAACCAATCAGAAGAATTTGGAGGCGGGGCAAGAGTTGCGAGCTTCTGTTTACCGTAACATGTTGGCATGACAACTGTTTTATTTGTCTGCAACATGGCGGAGGAGGCGCATAGTGGCTGTGTCCGGATACCCGCGTCTCGAGACCCTCGTGTTCTAGGCTGCGCTCTTTAAAAGAAAAACATATCTGAGCGCTGCGTCTCGCGTTTTTAGACGCAGAGACGCGTTCTGTCTGAATGGCCCCTAAGGCCCGATTCACATTTCGCGTCAAAAACCGTGCGGGAAACGCGAGCCGCGCTGCTTTCTCTCTTCAAATGAATTGTGCCAGTGCGGCACTCCGAAAAGTTGATCTGAAAAAGCGCTTTCCATCTCGATGCGGCGCCGACGCTCCTAGAATAATGTGCCCCCTATTTGCACGCGCCTGCCGCGCGTCTACATTTAAAATAACGAATATGCGCGCAGAAAAACGCGAAATGTGAATCGGGCCTAAGTCAGTTTAGATAAAAGCATTTGCCAAAATGCATAAATGTAAAAAAAATTATGATGAAAGAACAATCTTCGAGCAGTGGGTTATTACCCAATGGCCTAAATAATAATTAATTGTCATTATGCATTAAAGTAAAACAAAAGAAAGAAAGAAAGAAAGGTTTATTCACTGTGTAGTTGTGTGTCAGCTGATATGAGATAACACAATGTGCTGTTGTCAGTGTTTCTATACAGTAAACATTCATTTCTTTGAGCCTGAGGCGATCACAGGCTATTCGCTTATGTTTTCTAAAGGTCTGTCTATAAAAATGGAACAAAACATTTAGTCCTTGCTCGTGTTTTTGTGAAGAAATTCTAGTTCATATAGTTTGCATGAATTATTCAGTGATACAGCACCATTGGGAGCTTTTTATTATGTAAGGACTTTAAAACCAACCAGCAGCTACGAATAGAGTGTCTTTATTTTCATTTCCGTTTGCACAGACTGTTCAAAGACTACAGAGAACACGGCGATACACCCAAACCATGTCTGAATCTTCAGGTGTTTTATATGAAATACAATGAGCTTCTTGATATTTTTGTGGTTCAACATGTGAAGGTGGTCTGGTGGCGACCTGACTGAACTTGTGAAATCCTTATCATTTTTGGCTTGAAGAAGAAAGCCAAAGACCCGTCGTTTTTTTTGTCATGATATTTTGAATCATGAGTGTTTTGAAACTTCATCTGACATCTTGAACAATCTTTTCATCGAAAGATCAAAACCGTCTCATAAAATCAGATAATTTGACCTTTTTATGATCTTCTTTGCGTTTCAGCGGGAACTCGATATGATCTTGAACATTTCTCGCCGTGACTAAATGATCTGTGCTATCCGCACTGACATTGCAGCTCTTTATTCTTACCGCACGTCTCATTTGTGTCTTTTGTTATGGTTGCTATGGTTTTCTTTAAAAGTATTGAAATGAAAACGCAAACTCTTGCTCAAAGCTGTGGAGCATCTCAGGTAAAGAGACACCGAGAGAGAGAGAGAGGGAGGGACAGACTCGCATAAAGAAACACAAAACACAAGAATCTCTTCTGTTAGAGGAGAACAGACAGAAGAGAAGGAGGTTGAGAGAAACGCTGTCGACATCATGTCTCACAGAAAGAGGAGCTTCACTTTTGGAGCATATGGGGGGTAAGAGAGACAGACCATTGGGTGTTTGTGACGTGTGTGACAGATGACTGTGTGTAACCAAACATGGAGCTGGCGGGCATTTGTGTGCCGTCATGGTTAAAGGGACGGTTCGCACAAAAATAAAATTCAGTACATAAAATGTAAGTAGATGGTGACCAAGGGCTCTGGTCAATAAAAAATGGAAATTTGATTTATTTCTTTACAGTTTGTGTTGTAGAAGCTCTGTACTTTATGCTAACAACACCAGGACATGATGACAGAGGCATGTATTTGTCTTTTACGGTGACATGAGTTTGTTTGTCTTTGTTTTGCCACCTGAAACCTCATTGTTATGTTGAGAACGGTTCAGTGAGAATGTAGATGATCTGATCTCTCTGTTGACAATCTTTCAAACTTTTGCTTGGAGTTTTAATGATGGGAGATTTTCAGAAGCACTTTATGCCTTTTTACACATAAATACAGATCAATCAGGTTGAACTTGTTTACATTTTGGTTCGCAAAAGTAAACCGAAACAGGTTCCAGTTTCCATTTGTTTAATACTAGAATGCGGCTTATTTGTCACATTTTAAAGCATCGATATTGTCCAGATTTACAACACGCTGAGAACATTGTGTGATGATAAAATTTCGATTTTAACAGGAGAGTGTGTGTTTATTGTGGTTTCAGTTCAGGTTAGATGTTATCAGATCTCAAAACACACACACACATGTATACAAACAAACAAACAAACAAACACAGATCCCACATGTGGCAGTTTTCACGCCCCATTTCAACATTCGGCCTGCAAATGTTTACTGTCATGTTGTGTAAATGGAAAGGAAAAAAAATGGAAAAAAACTTTTGTGAGGTCAATTTGCGACGATTATTCACATTCAGTTTATTTGATTACACAATGTACTTTTTTAAGTGTTTTGCTTTAATTTTTTAATTTTCTTTATGAAGTTTAACATGCTGAATACGAAAATCGCATTAATTTTTTTACCATTGGCGGTACTCACATAAAAACGAAAACATTTTCACACATTTATACATTTTGGTATTATTACTCGTACGCAAAAATAACAAAGTACTGGCACAACAGCAGTTTAACATAACAGCTACTAAAAATGAGTCATCCAAAACTTCAGAAGTGTACATTTGATCGTTTTTGTCTTTTATGACTAATACTGTCCTCACGAACCAAGTTCCAGACGTAGTCACCCATCATCGCTTCGTCCCACCTTCCTTATGCTACAGAAAGTTCTAGAATTTTCTGACAGTGACAATTGGAAATTAATTATTTAAATATGTGAAAATTTGTACAGTATTTGTTTATTTGCAATATACCGATATATCGTAATTAATGATATAAGCTCAAAATTTACTTGAGCTAAATATACACTAAAACATTGATGCTATACATGAAAATAAATATTACCACAATAATTAGCACCACAGAATTGTACAAGAACTATAAAAAACATTTTTTACACTGTGTTATTATTGTTTTATTAATACATATTGTTCCTAAGCAGCTTTACAAAAAATAGTGCCCAGCACAGCTACCAGTGCGAAAGCCAAATTACATTTCTCTCATTTCTCTGGTATTGAAATACAAACTTTAGCCACTAAATTATCAATGTTACCACGTGTCCTTTGCTCTTTCCAAGGTTATGGAAATATTTTTTATTTGTCTTATATTTCACAACCTGAAGCGTTACTTCATGTTGACACAACAGCAACACTTTTTCCTTTTAGTCAGCAGAAGGTCAGATAACATGCCAATGCTGTGATTGACAGCCTACAAATCACATTGTAGGCAGTAGGTGGCGATATCACCTGACGTTCCTCATCCCAAAACATTTGCATGTGTTTACATTTTTTCATCAAAAGTGTTTAATCATGAATATTGATTCTTTATTAACACTTTCTGATAGATTTATGTCATGTGATTTATGAATAACATGTGCAAATGAATGAAACAAAGATTTTTAAGTGTTGAATCTGTGAAATCAATTAGTTTCATTTCACGTCTGTTGATGTGTTACTCTTGTCATCGCACATACAGTATGTGAACTATGAAAACGTCAATGTTTATGAACAATGTTTATGTTTTTTTTTTTTGCAGAGTGGACAAAACCTTCTCTAGGACGAGACATATATGGTAAGGACTTCTCTTTCTTTTACATCTTTACCAACCCTGATGAAATTCAATAGAATCCATCTCATTAATGGTTATAATGGGAATTGTGTTGGTTTAATGGAAATTATAATGGTGTCTGTGGGTCTCTACTGGTAAGGGGTTGGGTTCTATTGGTGGGATCTAGGACATCATTAAATCCTACTGGAATTACAAAACACAAGAATTTTGTAATGGTTTCAATGGAAACAGCTGATGGTTTATAATGGCATTTGTAATGGAAACCACTAGGATTTCTGTTGTTTTTTCTGTAGGGGATATAATACTTCATATTTATTTTTGTTACATATATACATGTATGTACAGTACATGTACAGTATGCATGCACATTAAAGCTTTGCAAACGTTGCTAAACATGTTTTTAGAGGTCGACCGGTATTGGATTTTGCCAATAACGATATCTAAGGTGGTCAGTACCTGCCGATAACGATTAATTACTGATAGTTTTTTATTGATTTATTCCAAATCAAAACACCACACTTAAAGTAAAATAGCAATGAAGTTTATTACAACAATAAACACTATTGCTACAACCACTAAACTGTATTGTACTTTTAAATAAAACATAAATATTAACTATATACATATTTAAGTCCACTGTATGGTTTAAACAAAATTATAAGTAGGTCATTTCCTATTTACTACATACTGTATACTGCAGTAAAATATTCCAAAAAAAGTCTAAAATAAATAGTACACAGACTGGAAGTTAACTTTGGGCCAGGCGAGTGTCAGATGAAACCGTCTATAATGCAAAATGGGCCCTTAACTTATATTATATACAACTTTTGTTTTGAAGGGATTCTTCGCCATTGCTTTTTGTGCCATGTCACATTGAATAATCGCAAAGGTCACCTGAAACACTTTTATTGTTGCGTGTATGATTCTGAAGTTTGGATTCGATAAGTCACATTAGATCCACTCACCCTGGAAACTCAAGCAAGCACTCGTTGCCTTGCATCACCCACCCTGTTGGAGTTTGACACTGACTGCATTATTACTGTAGAGAAGAGTGCTGGTTATGCGTAAGGATGCTTTATAAAGGCTGTGAAGATCATGTGTCTCGAGAAAGAGACAGAGAGAATGTGAAATGTAATTATGGCTCAATCCACGTATCATCCCAGATAAGCGCTGCGGTGCATGATAATGTGACCAGAGACGGCGTGCTTGTAAAACCATCTTTCTTATATATTTCTCGCTTTTTTCCGTCAGTTTTGTGCATTTACTTGCACAGGGATTTTCAAGCGCAGATCAGTTTTCAGCTTTTGTTGTAGAAGGCACAAAAGACATTCAGTGATGCTCTAAACAGAACAACGCTGAATATGTGTTTATTTTTTCTATCAACAGTGATTTCATTACTTTAATATTTGAAGTTGCAATCTGCACTTTTTCTATATATCACCATCTCAGTTTGAAGCATAAAACTGCAGCTTTAGCTGCGTATCTTTGTGTATTAAACTAATATTTACAGTGAAATTGTACCCAACAGTTCAACGTATAAATCATTATTAATATGCACTTGCAGTTGTGAATTAGGGTGAGGGAAGAGACCAGTTTTAATAGATTTTTCATGTACTTGCTTAATAGCTGATTTTCATTTTTCTCCAGAAAAAGTTTTGCAGCTTTTAGCACACAGAGCGTGTTTGGACTTTCACAGTCACATTGAGTCCCTTTACAAACTTCCTGAAATGTCACCGATATGCCCACCACCTCCGTCAGAGCCCGTGGCACAATGCTTGTATCATTCTATCTATTCAGACTTGTATTACGCATTAGGCCGGTATTCTCTTCTGCGTGGCGTGAATGTCGTCGCTGCGTCACAGCTCGAGTGGGCATCTTTAAGATGCCTTCTTGTCTTCATCAGCAGGCCTTGTAATTGTAGAGACAGCCCTCAGATTTATTGAGAACTTGATAAATCAGCAAGACTGAATTGCTTTGTCACTAAAGGTACCATATGAATTGTTTTACCATGGACATCTTTTGCCAAAAAATATTACAAGTTTTGTATGTACAACATTTTTAAACAAGCACTCTTATGTCATTAAAAGATGATGTCGTGGAAAGGCAGTTTCTCTAAAGATTGGTTGTTTCAGTGTTTTTAGACACCAGTTTGCTCAGACAATGTGAGGACAGCAGTGGTCTTTAGGGACACCAGTAAGATGTGTCTCTCAGCGACATTTACTGTCAACTCACATGACTCTGTGCTTTTAGTCAATGTGCTCTCTCTCTGTCCTTATCTAAATAAGGATCTGTTAAAGGGGTCATATGACGTGGCTAAAACGAATATTATCGTTTGTTTTAGATGTGTGTATACACAATTTAAGGTTCAAAAACGCTGTATTTTCCACATACCGTGCATGTTTGTATCTCCTCTTTGCCCCGCCGCTCTGAAAAGCGAGGTGTGCTATGATTGGCCGGTTAACCAGTGCATAGTGATTGGTCGAGTACTGCAAGCGTGTGATGGAAATGTAACGCCTCTTACCATATTTGGAACATCAGGTTCCAACGCAATTGTACTGACAGGTACGTCCACCTTACTTGCGTAAACATTTGGGCGGTCTTAGTCAAATCAGACCACCAACTGATGTAGATTTGTGGGGGTGTGGTTACACGAGGCGTTTCAGGCAGGTCTGGGTGAGCATTGGCTTTTAGATAGAATGCATCTTTTGTTCCCACACTTTCATTTTTGCAATTTACGTGTCTAATACATGCATGGGCAACTTATAACACACCAAAGACACAGAAAAACACGTATTCGCGCCATATGACCCCTTTAAATGTTGTTGCATAAATTAAAGTTTTGGGTGATTTTGGAGACATGCAATACAGTTGTGACTACTTCACTTCCAGTTTTAAGAATTTTGAAAATTGAGCCAAAGCTTTTGAGTCTTAACTTTTGGTTGGTTGGTTTAGTGTCCTTGTCCCCTGCTATTTAAGTTTAGATTGTCTTTATAGTTGAAAACTGGCCGGGTGAGAAAGCAGATGAGGGTCTCCACCCGTTGTTACCTGATAACTCGATCTGTGTTTAACTGAAGGAGGACACCTTTGACAAAGCTGACAATATTATTCAATTTAGAGCGTTGTTTTGACTCTTCTAGCGTTTATTTGTCTCTGCCTGTTTGTTTAGATGGACACATCTACATTTACATTCATCTCCATTGGCAGAAATGACAAATGCCACCAGAAACTACATTTTAAGATCGTTAATTCGGCACGTTACAAAAGATTGAGATACAGAAGCATTTCTGAAATTTCCAATTATAGCAAAGGCATTCGAGAGGAATATATCATTCGTCTAGTTGACAGTTTTTTTTTAAATTATTTTTGGTAATGGATGAATATAAATTTCTTGTTTGTACACATTCCATTAACCCTTATGTGGATTTTGGGTCTGTGGGACATGTTTTTAGTGTTTCGATTCATTGTTTTTTTTATTTTTACTGTTGGACATTTATATTTATTCAATATGAATCGTTTTAAAATATTTTCACAGGTTAAAATAAATGTAAAAAATACATGTAAAATAAAATAAAATAATTAAGTAGGCTATTTTACATACGTTGTACATTTTAATGTTTTTTTAATATATTTTCATCCTTTTTACTAAAGTAGCAAATAACAAATGTGAGAGGATATGACTTTATTGCATTCATTTTCTTCATTTATTTGCATGAATAAATTCTGAAAAGAGTTTTAAGGGGGTGTTTGATATGAGTGTTTTCTACGCAATTTAACACTATTACATTATGTTCTCCTTCCACAGTAGAAGCAAAATTTCTTATATCTAGATCTATATGATCACAAAATAAAACCCAATGCCTGGTCTGAATCTGAAACAGAACAACACCCAGCCCGTTCATTTCCATGGTCAGTTTTTATGGCCCCTGTGGCTGATTTTGTTTGCCTCGGATCGAGCTAACACCTTTGAGGCGGTGAAACCAAACGGGTTTGGCTTCTTTAGCTCCTCAACACACAAAAGAACTCAACCTTTCAGAGTCCCTGTCCGCTTGGGTGTGGAGAAAAAGACTTTAGAGGATAAATCTCTGGTGGCTATTTTTTGTTCACGCGGAGCTAGGGTACAGAGAAGCATGCTGAGGTGCTCAGAGGACAGAGGTGACAGAAGAGACAGAAGATTGAGCCTTTCTGAGGCCGTTCTACGCAAAGTGCATCATTTATGGTAAGAACTCAAGGGTTGAGAGCCAATTGTCTCTTGGTTTGCAAGGAAACATCTGTCAAAATGCTCAGTCTTGATGGATAGAAATGTTCAGAAGATGCACATTGGTCAGTGTTGTTCTGTGAAGAAAACTTGAATGAGTGTAGAGCTAGAATATAAGTGGATGCAATTCTGTCACGAAAGAATTTGATTGGAAATCTCTACATTTGTATTGAAATCTCTGACTTTCTCTTGTCTTGATAAATGCTAATAAAGGTGTTTCTTTTTCCTGTAAAAGCCCTGTAAAATGCGTGTTTTCTAGTTCAACATATTGTTGGTATAAATGAAGAGTTTCAGGTAGTTTTGTTCGATTTAACAGCTGTGGCTTTGCAAGAGATGTTCCTGTCTGAGATGGTGCTTTGGCCTTGTATGTTTAAAGTTGTGGGAATGCTTTGGGTTTGGCTCAAAGTCCATTTGAAGTAGTTTAAAGGTCTGGGTGGGCTAATTGTAGGTCTGAAACATCTTTTACAACTACACAAGAGGCTTGATTTACACACACGTACACGTTCATGCATGCATATAGAACGCACATACTGTACATTAAATGCTAACAAATAGTTTTCTTCTGAACTGTAATATGTTGCCTGTGCTACAAAGAAAACTCTTAAAATACTTAAGTGATATGTTTTAAGGGCTAATGATTGGCTAAACGTGTCTCATTTAAATGCACAGCCTTGTTCGGTGCGTCCTGAAACAGAAAGTAAGGACGGGAAACACTGAGTGACTCCTCCCCTCTTTAAAATAGCCAATAGCGTTTAGTTTACCTCATAGCTTGGAATCTGATGAGAAGCTGAAGTGCAGAATGATGTCATTGATCAGTATTGGCAGAAGTAAAAGACGGCCAGTTTTAAATGCTTACATCCTTTAAATGTCAATTTTGTGAATGTTTACAGCACGCTAGATATCCTTAAGGCTAATATCTTCATACAAAAAAATTAAAGCAATCAAAACTTAACCATTTAAAGCTCAAGTGTATGAAGTTTAGCGGCATCTAGCAGTGAGGTTGTGAATTGCAGCCAAAGGCTCACTCCACCCCTCCCTTCTTCTTTTCGAAGCACTACGGTGGTGGCAGGACTAAGATTTTGTCACGTTTTTGCTTCTTTGCCGAAGGAGATAACGCATTTACGAAATGCGCTCTGTAGAGCAGTTTGTCCGTTTAGGGCTCCTGTAGAAACAACATGGTGAATTCTATGTAAGGGGACCCGTGGTGTATGTAGATAGAAATAGCTCATTCTAAGGTAATAAAAGCATAACGCTTCATTATGTCAGACCTCTGAAGACATAGTTATGTATATTGTATTGCATTTCTGTCAATAGGTCCTCCAAAAAATGACACACTGGACCTTTAATATTAAAGATCCAAGGTCTCGCCTTGTTGACGTCCATTAAAAGTGCATTAGGATAAACAGTTTTTTCAGATTGTGGGTGAGTTGAAATAATTATTTTCTAATGGTCATTGACTGCATGTTGCAGATGCCGTCAACAGAGCTCGACTTGTATTCACCCGCGGAACATTCCCGTCGACGCTCGAGACGATATTTACAGGAGTAGAATGCACCAATGCCAGTGGAAATGGAAAATCACAAAAAAAAGAAAAATGTCAAAGCAGAGATCAAATCAGAAAAGTGACTTTAGAGAGACCGAACACATTTGAAAGTAATAGATTCTGTGATGATAATCCCAAAACAGAAGAGAGAATGTGAGTGAGTCATAAAACGGAGAGAGGAGCCAGGGGGAGGGAAAGAGAGAGAATAAGTTGGGAGGATGAGAAAGAGAGAGAGAGCGGATGAGCAAGCAATAGGGAAAACATGCGCTCTGTCTGTCACCTGCCCATTTGGTTGGGAGCTGCGGAACAGATTGCGTGGTGCCGATTCGTCCTCTGTGCATGTACGTACCCTCTCTCTCTCTCTCTCTCTCTCTCTCTCTCTCTCTCTCTCTCTCTCTCTCTCTCACGCACACACGCACACACGCGCACGTGCACGCACACACACACGCACGCACGCACACACACACACACTTTGATAAGATCAGATGTCTTTTTGATGATGTTAAAGACATGCCTGGAGCTCAGGCATGTCGGACAGCATTACTGAAGCCGGTTGTGATGAAATAGGCGACAAGTGAGACCTGTGTGTTTGACCGGCGTATTGTTTGGCATGGTTTTATCATGTGAATTTTTAGTAATGTGTTTAATACAGTGCCATGATTTAATATTTTTCTAAACTGTTAGCTGCTAGTGAAGGCTTAGTTTAGCCAAAAATGAAATGATGTGTTTTGTCAATGCAGACCTGTATGACTTTCATTCTTCTGTTGATCAATTGTTAAGCATGTTGCTTTTTGCTTCATGGGAAGAAAGTAAATGGGGTCGGAGGATGTGAGTCACTAACATTATAACATCATCTTTGTGTTCCATAAAAAAAGATTCTACAGATTTTCATCAACACAAGATAAATAACGGTATGATGCAGCTGAAATGTCATTTTTGAGTGAACTTAATCTCTTTACAGGACATTTTAAAATGCGTTATGTTACATCCGTGGACTAATATCTGTCTGTTGTTCATTTTATTGTGTGTTGCCTGCTGAGAAATGTAGTGTGTTTTTATTTCTTTAAATGATTAAGTTCTTTTATAAAGTGTAAAGTTTATCAACGTTTTTTTTTTATTAGACATTGTAATCAAAATCAAGTCATTGTTTCCAAAGCAGGTGTTGATGAACACCGGTTCACACTTACCAACGTGACTGACTTTTGTGTGTGTGTGTTTGAAAGAACTGATGAAAACAGAATGCTCTCATATCTTGTCTTGTATTTACTAATATTGCTTATTTTTTTATCTACAAACATGTTACCGTGATGCATTGATTTAGTCTTTTTCTTTACGCGCGCATGCACGCACGCACGCACACACACACTGTGCGCTGTAGTTTTGTGTTAGTGTCAAATAACTTATTGCTTATTCATGTAAACACAGTCAAATTCATTTGTATTAGCAGGTGTACCTGACAGCAGGGAGCAGCGCTGCTTTGCATTTTCTATACGAATCCTCTTTTTTGCTTTCAGTTTTTCCCGAGTCTTTCCTAACCCACGGCGAGTCGTTTTATAAATATATTCCTAATATATGTTTTGCACCAAAAACAGTTGTGGTTTGGTTACGTGACAATTCTTTAACCTCTCTTTGACCCATGAAATTTAAGCAAGCGACTGTACCTTCTATGTCCTCTTTTACGATTGGCAAAACTTTCACATCTTTTTACATCAAAGAAGTGTTTGAATTCACATTGAGATCTTCAATAATGTTAACTTTTAATGACACTCCAATGGAGACGATTGTGAGATTTCTGACTCTTTTTCACAGAAGAAATGCAGGAGAATTAATGTTTGCATTTAATCAAATTGATTTCCAAAAGAAGTTAAAAGATCTCATCTGTGATTTTTCAGGGTAGTCATGAAATCGGAGACTTGAAGATTTAGAAACACTGTCCTGTTCTGTTTAGCCAGGGAGGACTTTTTGATTTCTTAGATTTACATTATGCTTTTTACAATTTGAGATTTACAAACATGCAAGATGAAATTGTTAGATGAAACAGTTCTAGGATTGAAAATAATCCCTCTCCCTCTCCCTCTCCCTCTCCCTCTCCCTCCCCCTCTCTCTGTCTCTCCCTCTCTCTGTCTCTCTCTCTCTCTTTCTCTCTCTCTCTCTCTCTCTCTCTCTCTCTCTCTCTCTCTCTCTCTCTCTCTCTCTCTCTCTCTCTCTCTCTCTCTCTCTCTCTCTCTCTCTCTCTCCCTCTCTCTCTCTCTCTCTCTCTCTCTCTCTCTCTCTCTCTCTCTCTCTCTCTCTCTCTCTCTCTCTCTCCCTCTCTCTCTCTCTCTCTCTCTCTCTCTCTCTCTCTCTCTCTCTCTCTCTCTCTCTCTCTCTCTCTCTCTCTCTCTCTCTCTCTCTCTCTCTCCCTCTCTCTCTCTCTCTCTCTCTCTCTCTCTCTCTCTCTCTCTCTCTCTCTCTCTCTCTCTCTCTCTCTCTCTCTCTCTCTCTCTCTCTCTCTCTCTCTCTCTCTCTCTCTCTCTCTCTCTCTCTCTCTCTCTCTCTCTCGCTCTCTCTCTCTCTCTCTCTCTCTCTCTCTCTCTCTCTCTCTCTCTCTCTCTCTCTCTCTCTCTCTCTCTCTCCCTCTCTCTCTCTCTCTCTCTCTCTCTCTCTCTCTCTCTCTCTCTCTCTCTCTCTCTCTCTCTCTCTCTCTCTCTCTTCTCCTCTCTCTCTTCTCTCTCTCTCTGCTCTCTCTCTCTCTCTCTCTCTCTCTCTCTCTCTCTCTCTCTGCTCTCTGCTCTCTGTCTCTCTTTCTCTTTCTCTCTCTCTGTTTGTCTCTCTCTCTGCTCTCTCTCTCCTCTTCTCTCTCTCTCTCTCTCTCTCTCTCTCTCTCTCTCTCTCTCTCTTCTCTCTCTCTC